>NC_085033.1:7411595-7553570 GCF_963692335.1 Osmerus eperlanus
TTTTTGACTCAGGCTCTACCTTAGCCTCTCCTAGCCTGCAGGGCTGGTACCTAACTTACTAACTTACTGTATACCCTCATACATACCCACGTAAAAACAGTGACCTCAAACAGCGCCATATTGTATACAGTACTTGTATGAACTTTGGATCCTTTAATAATGAAGCTATATGATGTAGGTCTGTTGTTGATGTTTAGAGGGATTAGGGCCAGGGCCAAATAGATAAACAGTCTTGCTGTTTCTGTATGTAGGACACAGTATAGTGGATCTTTAAATCACATAGTTCGTTTGTGTGTTGCCCATAGCATGTCCTTAATACACGCAAACGCAAAGCTTTTAAAAAGCTTTCTTACACAGAACCCTTTCTCTGCTGGATAGTTTCCAAGTGTGTCTGATTCAGAGAAAGATCATCACGCTTCATACTGGCCTTCGTTATGCAGATGAATTGTACATTTTGACATGTTTTATCCTCCTGGTCTCCACCCCACAGCTAAGTGATGAGTTTATCCATGCCTGGGTTTCGAGTCAAGCTTTAACACTACCAACCCCCCCCCCCCCCAGCAATGCTGCAGCTTGCCATTATGTAAAGGAACATAAATATGTGATTACCGTACGTACACACTGTTTCTAGACTGCAGAGTATACTCCTAAGGACTGTAGCTCCTCTAAACATCTTAAAGTCCCAGGGCATGATGCAGCATAGCCTCACGCAGCAATTCCCTTTGATTTGACCCCTCTTCCCCTCCTCCAACTTCCTACCTCAAATCCCCACTCGCCCCTCTCCCCCCAACACCCTTCCTCCCTCGATGTTCCTCCCGCTGTACCCTCCTCTTCTCCCCCCTTCCCTCTCCTCTCCTGCCCCAACTCACCCTGTTTGCTGTCCTTGCCGTCCACCAGGGGGCGATAGTCAGTCTTGGCCACCGTCTCGCCCACCTTGTCGTCGTAGCTCTCCTTCTCCAGGGAGGACATGAAGTCTCTCTTCAGCAAACCGTCAGCAGCCGACTGGGACCCTCCATCCCTCAGAGCGTCGTGCAAGCTCAGGTCCATGGTCCTGCACGGGGGGAGGGCCACATCAGCATCACCTTCATCACCATCACATGACTACAATCCCCGTCCTCGTTAAACCCTTTGTCCGTTTCGTTCATCGACATCCTGCTTGTGCTCATCCCCTCTCCGTACCGTACCCATCGCCCTCCTTGGCCGTGATCATGATGACATTCTCAGAGATCCGGGCCCTCCTCTCACGATGAGACGGCAGATATTCGGGCCCCGTCCCTTAGCATGGGAGAGCCTTTCTCTTCCTCTGCCTCCCTCACCTCGTTCCACCTGGGTTCAGCTGTCTGATCTGGAGTCAGCCGCTGTGAGGCGTGTAGAGCATCACTTCTGTCTCAGGGCTCAACCACATGAATAAACCCCCTAACAAATATCCTGCCTACTCTACTCTGTGACCGTATACATATTCTAGTTATCCATGATACAATATCGTCCCCATTTTCATCAATTCATTGCTCCTGAATCCATGAACTCCATAGACTATCATGTTGTATTGCGGCACTAAAATCCCTGATCTTTAAATCTCTACGCTAATGGATGACAACATATGTAGTGTAATGCACTCTCTCAGTACACTAGATGTGTGTTTGCCAGGAAAGTATGAGATGATAGGGTCATTTATCCCCGGGGGTGGTTTACATGGTGTGGGTAGGGAGTAGTGAAGGATCGTTTTTTTAATTTATCAATCCCCCTCCTACCAACGATGCTGGACAGAATATGGGATTCCAGGAAGACGGAGAGAAGTGGTCAGTAAAGAACAAGCTGTCCTATGACATAATGTCTTTATCTCTGGGAGCCAGACAGACACTGTCACATGACACTTGCACAGCCCAGTCCTGCTTGATCTATGCCTGCTTGTCAGCCTGTCGCTGTCTGCCTGCTTGTCAGCCTGTCACTGTCTGCCTGCTCACTTCCTGTGCTGGCCTTCCTACATTTCTGCCTGCCTGTTCTTCCTGCATGCCTGCTCCCCTGCCTCTTCTGCCTCCCCTGCATCCCCGGCCTCCACCATCTCCTGTGCTAACCCTGCCTCCACTACCTCCCCTGCCTCCTCCATCTTCTCTGCTAACCCTGCCTCCACTACCTCCCCTGCCTCCTCCATCTTCTCTGCTAACCCTGCCTCCACTACCTCCCCTGCCTCCTCCATCTTCTCTGCTAACTCTGCCTCCGCTGCTTCCTCTGCCTCCCCTCCCTCCCCTAAATCCTCTGTGTCCTTTGCCCTCCCCTACCTCCCCTGCCTCCCCTGGCACTCACCCCTCCCCTGGCCCCCTGCCTCCCCTGGCACCCATCCTTCCTCTGCCTCCTCGGCCTCCTCTGTCTGCCTGCATGCGGCATGTTATGAAAGGTTGCTGCAGTGCATGCAGCAGCTGAATAAGAGCCAACTCTCCTGTCGTCACCTGCTCAGTACAGAAGTGCCCACGAGACTGGGCATGGGAAAGTGAACCGCTCCCAGGGTTCTACTCTGTGAGTTCTAGTGAATATTTGGAGCTCAGAACAACTGTGTTACATTTCAGTGCTTGTATTGGCCATTCATCCTCTACTAGGAATGAGAGGAACTGTTACTCGGTCAGAGATCTCTAGAATACTTCAACACAATCTCCCCAACTCCCAAGGTTTGGTATGAGTTCTTGCAGCTTTACAGACCGAAGCAGGATACGTGATGAGCTCAGCAGGTAGAGGTGTGAGAGAGGTCACGACTAGAGGTCAAAACACACACACACAAATCTAAAGACCTGGGACTCCATAGGTCATATTACCTAAACCATTACCCTAATTTAGCCAATCCCTGTGTCCCAGACAGGGGAAGAGGAGGAGCCTCAAATATTTACAGGGACATTTGATGGCCATTAGACAGACAATGAAGTATATTGATGTATGGGGTGTTTGTACACAAGTAGGCTTTGGGAAGTCTAGACAGAGATATTAATTTGATGAAATATGGAGAGGGATCATTTTAATGTATGATAAAACAAATTCACTTCTTGGCTGAGAGAACCCTTGTTTTGTTAGCCTACAGCAATTCATTCTTGTCTGCAAACGTGCATCCAAGCATCAATAAAGGAATACATTCTCTGTTCACTATGCACCATTCAGTCTTCATAATGAGTTTATCTTTGGGAGAAACACAGCCACAACACACATACATTCAGCTGGTCTAAACAAATGCTCTATCAGAGAAACTCCCCAGCCAACATACACATGCACACACGCACACACACACAGATATGTGTTTCTCTATCCTGTCCTCTCTTCCAATAAACCCTAACTCCTCCTCCATATAAACAAGTGATCATTGTCCATACACACACACACAGACACACACACACATGCACACACGTACACACACACACACACCAAACAACATTTCCATGCTCCCATTGAGATGTTTAGAGAGTTTAGAGAGTGTGGAACTGTAGGCCTTGTGTATGGAGCAGCCACACCAAGTACAGTAGACACTAGACACACATACAAACACACACACATACAGTACACACACTAGCACCACATTGATGCAGACACTGCCTGGTCTCAGAAGAGACTGCGTGACACACAAAACTCATCACAAATCTCTCCATCTAAAACTGGCAAAATAGCACGCATCCAGGCTTGGAAACAGCAGGGGGGGGCGTGTATGTCTGCGTGTATGTCTGCGTGTATGTCTGCGTGTATGCATGTGTGAGTAAAATGGCTCAAAGCAGCCCAGAAATGTAGCTTTTGAAAATGGAAAAGGTGACTTAAACATGCAAACAGGAGATCCATCACACCAGACATTTCATCACGTTCCTCAGATGGCCCTGTTAGAGATCTGCTAGCCGCCTTCCACCATCCTTCTCAATCACCACCAAGCAATCCACTGCTCTCTCACCCCCCCCCCCCCCCCCTCCCTCCTAAGGTGTTGTCTTCAGGCCTGGGGTCTTTAAGTTCAGCACACGTGCGTGGAGAGGGAACAGAACGACAGGATGATCATCCTGCTGATGTGGTGATGGAGGGCTGGAGTGCTCCAGCTGGTGCATGATGGGGGATTAACGCCGGACTCCAACTTCCCAGCGTCCTCTCTTTCCGCCCTCCACTTTCGAAATCGTCATCCCACCGTCTGTCACCCAATCATCCCAATACCACAGACCTCCCGCTGCTACATGCAGACACACACGTACACACAGCGTATACTGTCTTCTTATATATACTGTACGTGTGCACACGCACACGCGATAAGTATGGCTCAGCAGGAACTGTCCGGGAATCCCCAGATTTACTGTCAAAAGCAAAACAACCCCAGAAGGGAGGGAGGAGTGTAATAGATGGGCCACATCTCTTGACCCACTCGAACCTCTCTTTTCAAATGTACCTTTCACCTCGGCAACCCGTACAAGGCTGGATGGTGAGAGGTTGAGCTGGATGGTGTGAGGAGTGACTAGACACATCTGAAAAGGTATCTACTGTCGTCTCACTCTGGTCGGTCACTAACTTCCCTCTGCTTTTGTTCACCGTGTGTTCCAAACTGCCTGTTCAGCATTCAAAATGCTGCATGTGCTGGTTATTGAATAAAAGAATCCCTCTATCTGATAATCTTTCGCTTTCTTAGAGCCAAAGCGTTGCTTTCACTGACTCAAGGCCGCTCTGGTGCTAGTCCTCAGTGTACCTGCAGACCTTTGTCCCCTGAAGTAGTCTTGTTGACAGAGTTCATTTGAGCAGGAAGTATTAATGAGTCATATACAGCAATACCAGCATGATGTCACGGCTGATCTTTGAACCTTCATAAACACTACACTTCTTTCTATTACTGTAGTAGCTGGTATTTTTCGTCCTAGACGGTTGCATGCATTAATTTAGCCCACATTAAAGACAGATTTTAAGTCCTTTTCTGTCTTAGTCACTAAGACTCTTTCACCTACCAACCTGTATGTTAATGTGCAACTTATATTTTATTTTTGCAACTTATATTTTATTTTATATTCAATTGTATAGTTTATTTTAATCTAATTAAACTTAGTATTGCTAGTTATGTACCCTTAGTATAGTTAGTCCTCATATTTAAATTTTAGATTCCTATATGTTTAATGTTTGCACCTTCCTGCCAAAGCAAATTCCTTGTCTATGCAAACTTTCATGGGGAATAAAACCCATTCTGATTCTGATTCTGACTACACAAACATTGATTTGAGCACCCAGTAACCCTCCAAACTTGAGTGCCAATGGTGCAGCTGTCCTATAGTCAGTCTAGAAGCACAATGTGTAGGCTTCAACAACGAACCATGCCACAACATAACACAATGTAACATGAAGCAACATGACGCAATGTACTGCAACACAGACAGTGCATGGAACAGAACATCACAATACATCACCTCTTTCTCTCTGAATTCTAATTCCAATCCACAGCAGTCATATGATATATTTGCTAATCAGAAGCTATCATCTGGTCTATTTCTGCAGATGGTTTAATTCCTCAGGCTCAGAGTTCATATGCAGTGTCTAGTGTGTGTGTGTGTGGGGGTGTGGGGTGTGTGTGTGTGTGTGTGTGTGTGTGTGTGTGTGGGGGGGGGGGGGATGGGGGGGGGTGCGTGCGTGCGTGAGCTAATGAAAGGAGCAGAGAGCTGAGTTGAGGGAGAGAGTCCAGTGGTGTTTTAGTCTAGCTCTGTAGATGAGGGATGACAGCTTCACTCTTAACGTCTCATTTTTGATTCGATAACAGTTCATCTTCTTAATCGAGGCACTGTTTCTTTAAATGTGTGGGCAGACTCCTTGACTCTTGGCAGGCAGGTTTATACACTGACATAAACTGTGGGCTGCCATTGGTCTTAGTAAGTCCTCAAAACAATCGGCCTGAGGTCTAACACTAGGTGTGAGGGTGGGCCTGGGATGAGCCTATAATGCATTACATGACACAGCGTTGCCAGTTCTGATTTACCAGGAAAATGTGGTCCAAAGTGCTGTCTTCATTTCATGGGTTGAAAGACTGGGAACTAAAATGTTCAAAATATAGCTATATTTTACTCTGTGACTCCATTATGAATAAACAATAAACCCCAAACAAACTGACTGTGGCTTGGTCTGAGTGGGGTGTGTTACGTGTTAATATTCCAATGTGATTTAGACATGGTGGCCGGTAGGCATAACAGGAGCCATGATGACACAGCGTTTCTCGGTGTCTCCTGCATGATAGGCACCAGCTCTGGTTACTGCTGACAGAACGCTGTGTCGCCTCCTCTCCTCCTCTCAGGAGGCCGTCTCACAACAGTGAGAGGCAGGTTCAGAAGCAGGCTCACACACACACACACACAAATAAAAGCACACACGCAAGCTGCAAGAACACACGCAAGAACACGTACTCGCGCAAGCTAGCTCGCACACATGTTATGTGAAGACGCAAACACAAGCTCACACACGGAGACACAAAGACAGGCACAGTTGTACCTAGTCGGAGCACTCCGTCAGAGTAGGAGTGATGGAAGCTGTATTTACCTCCGATGTGTGGACACTCAGCTAAATCAACTGGCCCGTGGAGTGTCCCTGAATGTGTGTGTGTGTGTCTCTGTGTGTGTATGTGTGTGAGAGAGAAAAAGAGAGAGAGAGAGACAGAGAGAGACAGTGAGAGTGAGAGAGATAAAGAGAGAGACAGTGAGAGTGAGAGAGATTAAGAGAGTGAGAGAAAGAGAAAGAGAGAATGAAGAAAGTGAATATGTCAACTGTTTGCTCTGTTGGTTCTTCCCCAGGAATTCTGTAATTTGTGTTGCTATGTAAATTGTAGCCATTGGTAAATTCCAGGGGTGGCCATGAAACCAGGTTCAATCTCTGACCTGGAGGGGTGGAAAAGCCAACCAACATCCACTGTGATTCCCCTGACTAAACCATTTCTCTGCTTATTTACATGGCTTCAAACTCCCATTTCACACACGATGACACTTCTCTGCATGATGCCTAAGACATTTCCAAACAAAGTCCAGCTATCAGTCACAGAGAGAGCGAGGAGGGAGTTATGGAAGAGGAAGATGAAGAGCGATAAGGGCAGTTGAGAGGACAGAGGGTGAGAGGTGAGGAAGACGAGGGATGGTGTGAGGATCAGGCCCAGAGACGAGGAAGGAGAGAGATGAGGTCGGGGCAGACGAGACCGCCAACATTGCTCCGAGAGGAGACAAAGATGGTTTCTGACAGGGAGGGCTAGCCATCAAAACACACCAGCGGTCTCTGCCCTGACGCCACCACCACACACGCAAACAAGCAAACACACCACACCGATGTCCGGCCTTCATTGGCCCCTCTCTGATCCTACGGTGTCACTTCACATTTCTATCTTACTATTCTCACCTTTATTGGAATAGTCTGTTTACCGAGAGGGTGAACAGTACTGCCCTGAGGCTGTGACGAGACAATGGAATAGCCTGAGACTCCTACCTTTAACAGATTCACTATGAATGGAAATTAAACCGACTGAAAATAGACCGCGTAAATGTCAGCCTTGAGCTATAAGCACTGCTCTGTGACAGGTCATGTAATATAGATGTTAGCAGTGGAGGTCTTCTCCAGTGCTGCTTCATTGAGCCTCAGCAGTTTCCTGGCCATCCAAACTGGCAGCAATGAAAAGGGATTGATCTCTGGATTCCAGTCTCAGTATGGTAGCTCAAGATGTAGTAAAGAGGGGTAAGGAATAGGAAGCACGGTCTTGTAAAGAGTTAGCCCGACCGTACCTACCGCATGACTTGCCAGCCCATGAGCTTCCCTCAGATCTAGGAGTATCTGTTGCTAGGTGAGTGGCCGGGTTCAATCCCCCCTGGATCCAGAACCGGACCATAAGTTTCTCTGTCTCTAACCCAAGAGAGGGTAAGCAAACGTCAAGAAGCACTTTATCCCCATGTACCTGAAGCGCCTGCTCGGATCGTTACAGAGATGTGCGTTGGCTGTCCCGGGGATTGGCCTGTGGTTGTCGGAGAGATTGAGGGAGTCATGATGGCAACCCAGGCTGCTGTGCTCTCCCGGCACCTCTGGGTGCATGGGTGTAATCTGGGTAGGATTGCACATAATCCCACGAGCCTGTCTATAGGACACTGAGACATCATGTCATGTATGGTATGCAATGCATTAGTCCATTTGTAATGGTGCCTGAGGGCACCTGCTTGCCAGTCTGTCTGTCTGTCTTTCTGTCTGTCTGCCTGCCTGGTTGTCTGTTTCATTATTCAACTTTGTGTGACAGTAATCTCGCGGGGGCTATATTCCCAACCAAACAAGTATGGCTACAGAGAGAAAGGAGCAGCTGATGGATAAAAGCGGACAGTTCTCAGGCCAGAGTTCATACTGCTGTTCCGTGCCCGTACAACACAATACATAGTAAAAACCGCAGTCGGCAGAGAGAGGGGTTCTCATTGATAGAGAAGAACAATGTGTCCTAATCCATTGAACGGCAATGAGAGGGAGGCCACATCACTGCATATCAGCCACCGTCTTTGTAGGCATGAACCGTGTTCAAATTAAGCACGGGTCAGACGCCAAATCTCGTAACAATCTCACAAACATGGAGGCGGTAAAATACACTGTTTTTATGACACGCTGATCTATGCCACATTTGTTTGACCCGGCCTGTCAGTTCTGCTGCGTCCACCTGGCCGCCGGTTCCTCCGACGGCATCCCCAATCCAGCTCAAAATGCGGCACCATAACAAAGAGAATTCACTGCATTGGTCGTAGTGGGAGCTCAAGAGGTCCCCTACACGCCCACTGTGGATATGTAAACATCAGTGTCTACACAGAATGTGACAACAATAACGTTATTATCGCTGCGTGGGGCTATATCCGTTTTCTATGCATAGTGTTACTCTCGTTGCGTGATTCAACGTTTGAATCATTTCATTAATAATTTCTCGGCTACATTTCAGGGATAAAGAGATAACCAACATAGAAAACACAATGGGCATTTGCAACCTTTAGAATAGTTTCGCCTGATGCTTCGGAGAAGCCCTAAATAGTCACATTTTATAATGCACTCACCTTTTTTCTGTCTCTTTTTAGATCAGTTTGTACAGTAGGTTGTCGCTGATGTCTCTGCTCGACTGTGCTCCACCTTCTCGTACAGTGCGCTTCGCCGACCGCAGACGGATACCCCGCCCCTTCACCACGCTCGGATTCTGTGATTTTGACGCAGAGACTGTATTGCACTATGCACAGACAAAACGTAGCGAGCGCCACACAGATTCCATTCTACACTCGGGATTGGATGATGAATGTATTGTTTATGTTTGTGTATATCTGGAGAAGGACAGAAATATGTTAGAATGACTGACTCGGGACCGTTGAACTGTAGTGTCATATGCCAAAAAGGGACAGACCTTTTCCTTTTTGTACTCTTTAGGCTGTGTCCACTGCGGTCTCTTTCTTGACCATGCAGGCCATGTAAATGCCCACAGTTATAGCAGCGGGGGGTAACACACGCTCAGTGAGGATGTGCTTTTCTCCTATTAGGTCTTCACCATGAAAGTATTAGGGCAGTGGTGGACTCAGGAGGGGGGGGGGGGTTGTACCCCCCTGAATTATACATATAGTGGGTTAAGCAAGGGAAGTTTGTATTCTGCATTGTGTTGCACACTTCTTAGGAGAAAAAAGCTTAGAAGAAAAAAATAAGTGATGAGGAGCTGTGATGAGGGGCCTGTGCCTCAGTAGAGCTTCATGTCCAGCAACGCCCCTGTGCCCCACCATATGCAGCTGATGCCATTACAACAACTGAACATTCAGAACAACTTCAGACGGGTGTCCTTGACCCAGACAACACTAATTAAACACAGTAAACAAACAGTTAATGAGCTTTTAAAACGTCAAAAATCACGAACGGGCAGAGTTCTCCCATCTGACTGCCAACCAGGCAGATTCTGTAGACGCTCTATGTAGAGCTTTCTATAGGATTAGAACAGATTATGGGTCTCATTTGATTTGGTGAGTGTTTAATCCTTGACAAACCAAACTCAGAGTGGGTCCATGCAGTGCAAAACTGAGTGCTGCTGGTCCCTTCTCTGTCCGTGTCCGCAGGGCGCTGAAGCTTAGTCCAATCTATCCTACTGTACATCTACTACACATGGCTCAGAAGTTTATAGTCCATTTTATTGTATTAGCTCTGATGCCACTGCTCAGTTCTTTCCTCACCAGTGAACTAAGGAGCAATCAAAATTCAGCAGTGTCTTTAAGCCTCTCGTAGAGTACTCTTCACAACATGGATCAAAGTCACATTATGAAAGAACTCATGTAGACATTATCCTTACCTTTATTCATCCACTGTACATTATCGAATGTAGATAAACAAGTCTCTTATCTATTCTGTATTTATACACATCTCAATGCAACATGATACCAGCATATGTTCAAAATCTATAACAAAATTATCTACATTATAAGTATCACTCTCCCCATGGTAGTCTTTACATTTTATTTACTGTAATATAGGCTGGGAACCCAACATAAATGCATGTTACATAAACTGAAGGGTTGGTTCTACTCTGGCAGACAATAAATCATGATATGTTTCATGTCATTTGACATATACAGCACACAAATACAATTTCACAATGGAGATAGACAGTATCTTATTCAAAAAACGGTGCTTATACATACAGTACAGGTTATTTCGTACTATTTGTAAACATTGTTATTCTCATTCTCTCAGAGTTGGAATACAATATATCCACTAAAACTATAAGACATTATAGTCATCTCTACAGTGGTATGCCACCTTGATGTGCTTATCCAAAACATTTTTTCTTCAGCAAAGTGAAAGAATGTGTGTGAGAGAGAAGAAAGGCAGAAAGGGGAGGAGAGGAAGTGAGTCTTGTATGAAGGATGAGGCTGTGAGGTTGTGATCCTCCTCAGAGAGATGATATCATCTGTCCGATCCTCTTCTGGTCTGCAAGATTATGTCATCATTCTGCGACTCTCCCGCCTTTTGTCTCACTCAACATTAAAGTTGAAGAGGCCAAAGGAGGAGAGGAAGAGAGTAAAGTGTGTGTGTACCACACCAACGTTAAAGACAGTGCACATTGTTTGGTACAGTTCATCAGTATGATAGGTCATTTAAATCTGTAATGATTACATTTTATCTTCTTATTCGACTTCAATCTTCTTATTCAGTTTGAATATTATTATTATAGTGGATGAGCACACAGTGCTACTCTGAAGTACTAGAGGTTTTCTCTCTGTAACAACAGTGATAGTACAATGCATGCCATGTTAGACCGGCTAACATTCCAGTTGACCCAACAACAACAGTGACACAATGACAGGAGTTACAAGTAAACAATAACAATATTTTTTCCTTTACAATACTGCATATAGTTGTCCACTACATACACATACATACACAAAGTTGTACATATACTGATACAGACTAACCCTTATGGGATGTTGTGTCAAATGTTATTGGTCATCATTGTCTGTGCTTCTGGTCCCACCAGTACTGGTGAGAAGTCAGACTGATAAATGTCCAGAAGGTTGACCAGTTAAATCCCAGGGTCAGATCTGAACCGTGGGGTTGCTCCAGGGGTCTCCCGGGTAACAGGGTCCCCTGGCAGAGAGAGACGCCGCTGGCTCTCCGAGGGCTCTGATTGGACTAGTCCCGACCCTGTCCAGAGGAGCACCTCTAATGAGTTCCCATCATTGGTCAAAGAGAAGGATCCATCCTGAAATTTGTTGTCCGAACCCAGGGGATTGTACTCTGGTTGGCCGTGGGTGGTACGGGGGCAGTTCTGAGTTGGGCTGTCCAGGACAGGGGTTGGCTGGAAGAGGTGTAGCTCAACTGCGTTGTGTAGAGACTCAGAGGACCTGGACTGCTCTGGCTTGACCTGGGCCTGGGGAACAGGACACACCAGTATCATTACCAAGCTGCCTCTCAGGCTGCTAGCAGAAGAACACATCTAAACATATCTACCAGACTGGGATCGGCAAGGCAAACATGCTATCCAGGTTTCTATACTGTAGTACTCCAGTCCTTCACTGTAGAGAAACCTTCTGATCAACCCTTCTGATCAACCCATTTATACTCCTATTAGAACCTTTTTTTAAATTAAATATTTTAAGTTGGGAACCTTGTTTGATGACATGATTGTACGTGGAATCAAAAGGGGGGGTTAACAGGTTCTCACACAGGGACAAGGACCTTTGTTCAGAGCATGAGCAGTTCAGCGTAACTCCATTAGAACGTAGTAGTTTCTATGGATATCCCACTGCCCAGATGCTGGTTTCTATGGATACAGTCCAGAGTTAACTCCCTAACCAGTTGATGACCCAGTTCCCCGGACCCCCCACCCTCCAAACCCCAGCAGGAATACAGCTTAGCGGATTGTCAAAAAACACTAATGCAAACCTTGTCTCTTCTTAAACCATGGTTTTACACAGAGCTAAAGCTAAAACTGCGTATGAGGGCGGATTCTGCTGTCTGACTGGCACTCTGACCTAAATATCAGTATATTCTCTACAGTCAGTTCTCATATAATGACATGTGAATGTACAGTACAGATATGGTTATTTGTATCCAGACACATGACTGTTAATAGGTCCTTTGTTTGGTTAGCCACAGAGTCTACTACTATGTCAGTCACTGAGCTTTGGTTTTGGGTTTGAACCCAGATTGACAAGGCTTAATTAATCCCCCATACTAAAGACTAAAGTCTCCAAACTAAAGTCTACCACTTTGTGAGCTTGTCCTATACACTGTGGTTTTGTGTCAGACAGGGTTCAAATCCATCTTTTTGCCAACAAATCACCACACAGTGTTTGTATGGCGAGCTAAAGCCATCTATGACTACCTGTGTTGTAATGTGCGTAGCTTACCTGTGTGAGAGAGACGAGAGCGTCTGCTTCCGGAAGGGCGACAGGCTGCGCCTGCTTCTCTGTCGACCAGGGGCCGGATTTGGGGATCGGGGAGTACTGGGTGGGGGTGAGCATGGGGGACAGGTTCAGAGGGGCAGGGGGGGACTCTGGGAGGAGTGAGGCCTCAGTACTGTGGCTGGGAGTGGGGACGGCAGGAGATGCCTGAGTGGGAGAGTGGGGGACAGAGGCAGGGGGGGACTGGTGGGGGGGTAAGGTCACCGTGCTGTAGGATGGGGGCACCTGTATCATTTGTCTCTGCAGAAGCTGCATGATGGCCCCCATGTCTGTGGACATCCGGGATTCCAGCCTAAAGAAGTAAGCAATGACAGACACTGGCTGAGTCAGGATTTGGTCATTGGTAGAACTTCAATCCGTCTATACTGATGTCCTGCCCCTCACACTGCCCGTTTCAGACCTATTGTAACTAGGATCTTGGAGTTATGGTGACTTTTCCTGGAACTTGAAACATAATTCATTATTGAATTATTCTATACTAAAACTTTTGACATGATAATAAAAAACTGTCAAGAATGAACTATAGGTCCCTCACACATTCAGTAGCTGTGGGGATTTTCGACTCTAAATGCAGGACTGTAGTTAATCAATAGTCAACCAAGAATGTTCTGTCAAGAGCAGGCCAGTGACTGATCCTAGTCATACCCCACCAAAGAAAAAGGCTAAACATTCATTGCAAATTAATATTAACCAAACATCAACTGGGATGTTAACCAAACGTCATTCCACCTGTGCAGCTGTCTCTGTAGCAGGTCCAGCCTGTTCTCCAGCTCAGTGCGCTGGCGTCGGCTGATGGTGGGCAGGGGCGGGGGTGTGGGTGGGGGGTGAGGAGGGCGAGGAAAGGGTGAGGGCAAGCTGCTGTGGCTGGGGACTTGCTGATACTGCTTACGCTCCCGGTTCTCCCCCCAGAAGCTGAAGATGTTGGAGACCCCCGAGAAAGCTTCTAGAAGGGACAAGGGAGGGGGAGACAGAGAGACATAGACAGAGCTGTTACGTACAGTTGTCAGAGTAAGTATAATACGATCATGTGAGCAGCACCCCTCCAGGTGTCTCACTGTGCTTGCGCCTGTACCTGAGAGGGAGTTACAGGTGGTGGCCTGGTCTGCCTCCGCGTGGCTGCTGAGGTGAAGCATGGTGGTGTGGCTGTGAGGGAGAGCCGCCAGTGAGGAGGGCTGGGTGGGATCAGTGAACACTGACCCCTCCTCTTCATCCCCACTGGAGTGGGAGGGACTGTCTGTGGAGTTCCCCCGCCCCTCAGACTCTATGTTGTGCATGTTGCCTTGGTTTTTGCTGATTCTCCCACCGGCTTTGTGGTCTGCTCTCTGGGATTGATTGCTCTCGCCTGGCTCCAGGTCAACTAGTGCAGCCCACAGCACACGAGTCACTCATAGCATTCCACGTTACATTGACGAAACACTAAATCTTCATCCGTATGCTTGTAAAAGTGTCTTCCTCGTAGAATTCATGAATGGAATAAATGAAATAATTTTACTTCACGAATTGATATCAAATGTCATACCTCTTTCAGATTTCAGTTGGAGGGAGAGTTTGTGTCTGTGGAGGCGTCCAGTTAAGCCCCCCTGGTCCGAGTCCTCGCTGCCCATGGATTCGGCAAACAAGTTGTTCTAAACAAGGGTAAAAAGTAGGGGGAGGTAATACCCTGTACAGGCTGACTGCAGATGTGTGCTTGTGTGTGTCTGTGTGTATATACATTCATGTCCAACTGGCTGCATCTGTGCATGTCTGTCAGAGGACACCCAAAAGATCCTCCTCCACTCACGTCTCGCAGGTTGAAGGTGATCTCCAGGTTTCCCCAGAAGTAGTCTGAGAACTCGGGGTACATGTCCAGCACCTCCAGCATGTCCTCACGCTGAATGGTGTGGAGGTCACAGTAGGTCAAGGCCCTCACGTCTGAGCTCGACTTCCCAGGACGGCCGTACAGGTTAATGGGCTCTCCAAATATGTCATTCTTACCTGCAGGGGGGCAATAGAGGAGGTGTTAGGGTAGAGGTGTTAGGGTAGCGACTTCTTTGTCAACGTTACCTGGTGAAATAAACGTTAAATAACAAAGGGGATCCAATCATATTCAAATGATAAATGCTAAAATAGTGAAACATCTGGAGAGGGACAGTTAAGGACAGGAGAGGTGAGACAGGAGACTGATGAGTGTGGTCTGCAGATCCACAGAAGATGCTCTTCTTCTAAAATGCCAAATGTCGTGACACAAAATGTACACTAGAGAGGGCTGTTGTGCTGCTTTACCAGTGGGATCACATTAGTAACAACCACATGACAAAGTTATGAATAGAGGAAACATGATGAATGTTGTGAAAAATTCATGATGCAAGAAGCCAAATGCAATGAGACCACACCATAAGATGAGTGGATGTTTCTCCGAGATGTAAAAGTAGTTATACACAGCAACATAAACATAAATGTGTCTTAAATACATGTGCAACATGTCATCCGTGTTTCCTCTTTACCAGTACATATGTGTAAAGGTGCATGCTTCTTTCATCATAAAATTTCTTTTTTTTTGATAGGACATGACGTGTGTTCAGCCCTACCCAAGATGGCGACCACCACGTCTCCTCTGAGGATCTCGATGGAGCCTCGGGAGATGAAGTAGAGGGCTGAGATGACGTCGCCGGCGTGGACCAGCGTGTCTCCGGGCGGAGCGTGGGTGGTCTTGAAGCGCATGGCGAGGGCTCTCAGGCAGCCCTTGGTGGAGCCCTTGAAGGCCTTGCAGTTTTGCAGCAGAGTCCTGTTGAGGTGGAGGCAGATGTCCGCTTGCAGACACTCCGGGAAGCCCTTCAGAACCTGGGGAGAGGGAGGGAGGAGAGTCAACTTCTAGTGGGTGTGTGCGTGTATGTTTGTGTGTATCAGGTGGGTGTTTCAAACCAACCAGTATTGACCAGCGGTGATCAAACACGTTCTCACTACCCAGACCAGCCTCAGTATGGGCCGTCTCATCAGAGGAGCCTGGCTCCAACCCACATCCCCCCACACTCACTGCGTTCATGTCGATGCCGTTGGTGTAGGACCACGCGTGCTGGAAGTACTCCTCCAGCCGCTGCCTGAGTGGGTTGGGGATCTGGTGGAAGCGGATGAACTCTCGCACCCGCAGCATCTGGGTGTGGTAGCGCGCCGTGCCCGAGTACAGGCGCTGGATGATGGCCGACACGTTGCCAAAGATGCTGGCATACATGAGGGCTGGGGGGGGGGGGGAGGGGGGGAGCTTAGAAACGGCACGTGGCGTCGACGTGTGTGTGTGTACGTACGAGCGTGGAACCGTGGGAACGAGGTGTGTGTGCGACTTACAGCCGATGAGCATGACGCAGATGGAGAAGATCTTCTCCGAGTTGGTGTTGGGGGAGATGTTTCCGAAGCCCACGCTGGTCAAACTGCTGAAGGTGAAGTAGAGGGCCGTGACGTACTTGTCCCTGATGGTGGGTCCAGAGCCTGGGATGGACTCGTTGTACGGCCTGCCCAGCTGATCTCCTAGCGAATCCAGCCAACCGATCCGGGCCGCGCCCGACCGCTCCACGTTGCCGATGGCGTACCAAATGCAGGCCAGCCAATGAGCGATGAGAGCAAAGGTGCACATGAGCAGGAAGAGGACGGCGGCGCCGTACTCCGAGTAACGGTCGAGCTTCCTGGCCACGCGGACCAACCGGAGCAGTCGAGCGGTCTTCAGCAGGCCAATGAGAGTGGTGGTCTGGAGGGGGACATGGGGACAGTCGTCAGGAACAGTTATTAATGGGAAAATGCATCGAGTTAAGCTGTTGCTCTATCACTGGCTTATCCCCCCTCCCCCCTCCGTTCCTCCTCTCCTCCTCCTCCTCCCACCTCTTCTCCGGAACGATAGATGAGCAGGTCAAAGGGGATGGCAGCCACCATGTCGATGAGGAACCATCCCTTGAAGTAGTGGACAGCGATGCGCGACGACTGGCTCACCACCTCGTCGTTGGAGTTCACGTAGGTCGTCCTGAAGTTGATGACGATGTCCACAATGAACATGATGTCCACGATCAGGTCGACCACGTTGAGCGGGCTGCAGGAGTAGCCACAGCTCTGCATGGCCGCCTCCTCCTGGTCGCTGAGGAGGAAGGCGGCCGAGTAGGGCGTGAAGATGGCGGTGTAGATGACCAGCAGCAGGATGAGCCAGTCCCACACCGCCTTGAAGGGGCTGTAGTGGAGGATGGTCCACTTGTGGATGCGAGGGGTCTGGAGCTTGTACTCTGGGAGCACGTCTGCACCCAGAGACAAAACCTGGAGGACAGGAGAGGTAAGGAGAGGTGAGGAGAGGTGAGGAGAGGAGAGGAGAGGAGAGGAGAGGTGAGGAGAGGTGAGGAGAGGTGAGGTGAGGAGAGGTGAGGTGAGGTGAGGTGAGGAGAGGAGAGGTGAGGAGAGGTGAGGAGAGGAGAGGTGAGGAGAGGTGAGGAGAGGAGAGGAGAGGAGAGGTGAGGAGAGGAGAGGAGAGGTGAGGAGAGGTGAGGAGAGGTGAGGAGAGGAAGAGACCAGAAGAGAACAGAAGAGAACACTTTTACACATAATATGTGGCATGTCTTGCGTCCTTTTTTCTCGACTTCTTTCTATTTATAAAAACAGAATGAGAGAATATAGTTTCTCGCCCTAAAAAACACTCACAAAATTTGCATAGTAATTATAACAGAGTCACCAACTGTATGATTCACTGTCAAGCTTTAGTTTATAATTTACAATGTACATTTCCATCTAAACTTCCAACCCCAAGTTTCCTGCAGACATGCAAATGACCACTGCATGGTAAGACCAGACACAAAGTGTAACAGTTGGCTTCACACAAACTAATTAATCACTAGTAGCTCACAAGTAGAACTTATATTGGTAAATGAGAGAGGATAAAAAATCTTCTTCTGGAAAAAAGAAACACAATGGCGCGAAAGAGATAAAGAAAATGATAGTCACAAATGAAAATGGAGAGAAATGGAGACAGAGTTGTCAGGAGAACAGATAATTATCTCTGGAGAAGAGAGAGACAATAGAGGATAGGATGAGACAAACACAAAGAGTGAAAGGCAAATGAAACAGACAGAGCTATAGAAGGAGAGAGGATGATGGCCGAGTCTTTCATATTGGTTAAGGTCCAGTGCAGAGCTGCTGTGGGGATGTGTTTTATCAAGACTAATATCCCATCTGCGTGGGAGGTAAGCTGGAAGCCACATCTCTCTCACACACACATATTCACAAACCCCACCCCCTGCCTACACACACCATTTTTCAAGCATGCACACCCACACGTGCTTGCACGATTGCGGTTGCGCACACACTCCTAAGCACCCTTGTGTGTACGGTTGATTACAGAAACTTCACACAGGGAGAAACCAAAGTCTGTGTGTACAGGCTTGTTTCTGACTAGTAATTGGTGAAGCACACAGATAAGAAAACAAGACTGCCAAAATGGAAAACATACTATTTCATATTACGTAAACCGTCATTATCATATGCAACCATCTTGTACGTTGAAAACCTCCAGCTAAGTTTCCACAATGGATTTGTCATGCCTCTTCTGCAGAAGCACCTTAAATCACAAAGCCAGCAACAGCCAGCCTGGTTCCTGTCTTCTGTTGCGATGTCATTAGCAGGTCCAGAATGTTCCAATGCTGCACGACACTGTTCTGCAAAATCTTGCACCCACACAACAAACAGTGACTGAGTGGCAGGTACTGATGTGTCAGGGAGAGACACCTGCCAGGTCTCATCGTCTCAGGATGAGGACTTGAGTTGAAATGCTATTTAGACTCATTTCAACTTGATTGCTTTTGTCTTGTACACAGCAACCTAGAAACATATCCCGAAAATGCAACCCCCCCCACCTGGCTTACCCTCAAGGCAGATTATAACAAACTCTAGAATTTGGATCAAAGGCCTGTACTGCATATAAAAAGCCAAATGTTTATACTCAGAGAAGCAGAAATACACACTTGATTGACTTAGATTTGGCTAATTGAATATTGCTCCTGCTTATTGCCCACCAGAAAGAGAAATGACTCGTGAGAAGACCTACATCCGGAACAGGCTATGAAAAAGACAGAATTATCTTCCGAGCCTGACAGGGAACTGAAAAACCCCACTGGAATATTTTGAATGTTCTGCTGTTGAAATTGTGATGCTGATCTCTTTAAAATATGTTTGTGAATGTCCTTAAGGGGAGATATAAACAGTTTGTATAAACAACAAAAAACTGCAACTTTCCAGGTTCTCCAGGGAGGAATGAGGGATTAGTCGAAAGAGGGAAGAGAAGAAGTAGAGCATGGTTGCAAGGTGGAGTAGTGAGAGAGATTGAGAGAGACAGAGAGAGAGAGAGAGAGAGAGAGAGAGAGAGAGAGAGAGAGAGAGAGAGAGAGAGAGAGAGAGAGAGAGAGAGAGAGAGAGAGAGAGAGAGAGAGAGAGAGAGAGAGAGAGAGAGAAAAAGAGAGAGAAAAAGAGAGAGAAAAAGAGAGAGAAAAAGAGAGAGAAAAAGAGAGAGAAAAAGAGAGAGAAAAAGAGAGAGTAAAAAAGAGAGAGATTGAGAGAGGAGCTGCCAATTGAAGATTGTTTTAGTTAGCTGTTTATTGGAGCAGAAACAATATTTCCCTGGGCTCATTACATCTGTCTGAGGAATCTACCTTCTAAGGCCACACAGCTGGAGTTAGATAGGACAGACCGACAGACAGCTCCACTTTGATCACACCAACAGACAGACAGACAGACAGACAGACAGACAGACAGACAGACACCTCCATTCTGATCACAAAGGAAACAGGCACTGCCCCCCTAAAACTTGAGTACTAACAAAAAAACGATATGAGCAAGTTTTTACTATGATTACTAAGATTTGTATTTTATTTTTTAAACACACACAACAGAAAACCTTGTCTCTAACCACTCAACCAGAAATAGCATAGTAGGCTGAAATGGTTCAGTTGGAGGCACTGGAGCAGAACTGTCCACAACCACTGATCTCTTCCACTTATCTATTCTGTCGTTGGTTTGGAAAGCTCACGTAACCTATAGACCCATCAACTCTGTGTTGTTTATTTATTATTGTTGTGGTGGTTGTGTTTGTGCAGTTGTAGTGTTTGAAGCTAAGCGTCTCAGTTATTGTTCACTAATGGCAGTTAATTAGCACGCTAGCTCAGAACAGTGGTTCAGTTTTGTCCTCTTGGCTTATGGGAAGACAGACATTGACAAACCCACAAAGGTTTGACTGCTTAGTCGGTCATTTGGGAGGATCACTAATAACAAACCATGGGATCATCATCATCAAAGCTCCAACTCCTCTTCACCAGGGCAGCCTTTACCCGGCAGAAACTGGAGGAGGGAGTGTAGTGGACCCACACTAACCTATGTGTACCAAACGTGTGATCAGTCATCCAGCACTCCTCCATCATCATCTCCATCCAGTTGTCATCACTCTCAGTGATTGATTGGCTTAAAACACCACTGTGAGCACCCAATCAGATTCCTGTCACGGCCAGACATAATGAATCCCACCCAGCCCAGTGACAGAGGTGTTGAGTTTCCTTGCCAGGCCAGATCCATCCATCCCAGATCGTCAGCATTCCACATTCATTCTGTTCCAGGAGACTTGAGGATGCCTCAGCCCTCTATCAATCGAGGGAGACCTTCATCAAGACCATCCACTGAGAAGACAAGACCTCCAACATGGGTGAGGAAAAATGCCTTTTAAGGAACTTAAAAAGCCTAAGAGCCTCATGTATCAGGTGTGACACATTTAATTGTACAAAAGAGGGCAGTAGAGGGCCCTGTGTAAATCCTCAACAATGCAGCCAATGCTAGTTGTGTGTGTACAGTACATGATTGATTTTCTCCAGCTGACACACCCAAACCTCCTCTATCATCCCCACCCACGGCTCTGTCCCCTGTGTCCTTCTGTGGTAGAAACTCCAGTTCTCACCCCGCTAGTCAAGCACTAGTTCCTCAGTTTTACGTAGCCCAAGGCTGTGCATTGAAGCACCAGGGGAAAGCCGGCATCTCCAGCTGGTAATGAGTCACATCTCGTTGGTGTTCCTGCCATCAGCCATGTCATCCGGCTGGCAGAGGGGGCACCTTGCCAGTGGGGGTAATGTGGAGTTCTACCCCAGCTAATCTAGATTATTTAAAGATAATGAATTGCAATATTTGGTTTTGCATGACTTAGCAAGAGTTGTTGGGTGGACAACGTGACATGTTAGGCTGTCAGGTAAGGAGTCCAGGGCCCTAAACAAGCAGCGTTTCTTCTCCCAATCTGGGTGAAACATTCCCTGGTCTGCAGTTGTTTTCAGCAGGCATTAACTGCTGGACCATTAATCCATGTTCTCATGGATTAATGGTTTTCTGAACATGAAACTAAACAGTAACCTGCACGAGTCCAGCAAATTGTCATCTCTGTTTATATCACCAGTGTCCACCTACCATCTATAATCCTACACATGTAGACCTCTGGAAAGAACTCAATTACCCACCAGCCATGGCGTGGGAGCTGACTTCCCTGATGAAACTAGGTTTATTACTGGAATGCACAATGGATGGTTGAAGTGGCTTCCATCCAGAACATAAATTCCAGGGCTGACAAGAGTGGTAGCTGTTATTAAGCGCGTCCATTTACACAGAAACACACGCACACACACACACAGAGACACACACACAGAAACACACTGTAAACCTGCATTACAGAACCCTTACTCAAACCTCCCACTCTTTGAGTGCACGGATCTTCTAAAACACCTTCCTTTCACACAGATTTCATATTCAAACATGTGTTACACATTTGTATCAAACCAAATCTTTCAGAAAACGGTGTATCACCCTATACCAGGGGTAAAGTGTACATGTGTGTGTGTCTCCCAGATCCCACTCACCTCCTGAGCTACGATGCTGGAGATGCGCACGGCTCGCTGCACACGCGTGTTCCTGCGCTCGTTTCCCCCGGACGATGGCCCATCCTGGGACACCACGCTACCTCTGGCGCTCGCGGACATGACTGCACACTCCTCTCCCTCCTCTCTCTACTTCTCTGTCTCCCTCTACTCTCCTCTCCCTATCAGACCTATACACATATGGTTCAGCTGCTGTTATCATCCACTCATCTCCTTCACAGACTCACATCCCCATCCCCCTCGCAAAGGAATCCCCCCTTTAGCTTCAGTCTTCACACACAAATACATTCAAACTCCCACGCTTCCCCAGCTCAACACTTCTCCACTGCCCCCCCCCCCCCCCCCCCCCTAGCCAGCTGCTTCCCTCTGGGCAACTTGGAGTCTTCCGGAGGTTCTGTTCAGGTAAGCCCACCCTCCTGCCTCTTCTTCTGAAGGAGTCAAAAGGAGATGTATGTTTCTGGGGTCCAGTTCCCTCTTGTTCTGTTGAGGTCCTGTCGGCCAGTCCAGTGTAGATCCAGCAGGATCTAGATTGTACCTTATGGTCTGTCCTACTGGCTGGAGTTTACCTTCTTCCTCCTCCCCCCTCTCTCCTCCTCCTTTCTCCTCCCCCACTCTCCTCTTAACTCCGCCTTGTTCCCGATGACCCTGGTTATGTCATGTTCAGACACACTGGGAACTCTCCAAATATTGCTTTCTCTTTCACTCCAGTTTTTCTTCTCAGACTTTCTCTCCGCCAGCCTCACACTCGTTCGTTTCTCCACTTGTGCTTTGGTCCGCATCTGCGAGGTTTCACCCTCTCAGTCTCTCGCTCCCCCTCTCTGCCTTTTTTTTTCTCGCCTCTGTGGAAGTGCTTTCCTCTCTGCATCAGCTGTAATTGCAGCTGGCTGTCTGGCCCTCCTTCTTTTCTCCTCCCCCTCCTCCTCTTCCTTATCTCCTCTTCCACATCCCTCCTCTCCCCCGGGCCAGCTGCAGGACTTCAACTTTCAACCATCCCCACATAAACACCAACAAGCTCTCATAAACTATCTCCCCCTTTCTTTTTATCTTTCTCTAATTCTTCCTCCAACCATGTATCCATTAGGCACCTGGTAGCAGCTTGCCAATACACAAAGGTGACAGTGAGTCGTCAGGGCATTGAGTAAGCACACAAACACATCAATACAGAATTTCCCGGATTAATTGCAGACTGGGCCCTATTTGTTTTACCACATTGATCCCTGTACATCAAGCAAATGTACAGTACCAGTCAAAAGTTTTGACACATTTTCCACTGTATGTATGCTTGATTGTGTGGGAGTTTCTGTACATACGTGTGGGTAAATGTGTGTGATTAACTACAGCCTGCCTATTACCGAGTTGTCTTTATGCGTGACCCATGTTCTGACTGGCTGGCTCACCTTTCACCATCTGTGTCACACACAGGTCAGTCTGCTATTCACCCTGAACAGCTGAGTGACTGACTGACTGACTGACTGACTCACTGACTGACTGACTCACTGACTGACTCACTGATTGACCGACTCACTGACTGACTGACTCACTGACTGACTGACTCACTGACTGACTCACTGACTCACTGACTCACTGACTGACTGACCAATTATCTTGCAGATGAGGATGATGGCTTGACTAAAAAAGCCAATCAGAGCTTTTACAACAATTAAGAAGACTGTAGCCATGTAAGCCTTCTATCTGCCTCTCTAGTAGGGATCCTCCCACAGGGATATCACCAGTTCCTGCCAGTCATAAGAGGTTTGTTACTCTGACAAAGCAGCTATATACGTCTGACTCACAGCCCTATAGATATATTTTAACATGCATACAACAGTATTTACAATGTACTTAGTTGAATCCAGAGGGGAAATCGATGAGGACCAAGACACTTTGCGTCAAAAATAAACAGTGTGTGTGGGCTGTCTGGGTAGGTGTGATACAAGCCACCTTCTCTCCCCGGGTTGGTTTCTAAGGGTCAGAGCATAGATGATATAACTGTCTACAGTTTTATGTGTATGTTAGTGTGTGCATGTGTGTGTGTGTGTGTGTGTGTGTGTGTGTGTGTGTGTGTGTGTGTGTGTGTGTGTGTGTGTGTGAGTGTGTGTGTGTGCGTGTGTGTGTGTGTGTGTGTGTGTGTGTGTGTGTGTGTGTGTGTGTGTGTAGGAGTATGGATATTGATGTAATTGAATACTGTATAAAGGGATAAAAAAAGGACTTCTACAAGAACAAAACAACACTGGAATATGTGATAAATTCACAAAAGTTGTTTAACCCACTACACAACAGTACAATACATAATATATACCTTAGAGTGTACAAATTCAGCTAATAGTATTGGAGAAAGTGTGAGCCAGTGTCTCCCAACCACACAGTATACAGACATACAGAATGTTCTCCCCATCAAGCAATTATACCTCTCACCATTCCATTGAAATGAATCAATTCAAATGTCATCAAACATGTAATAAGCCTGAATCCAACATGACCCTGTTGAATAGACCTCCTCTGGTGAGGCACTTCCAAAAGAGAGGAGGGCTGAGGTGAGTGCTTCTGTAGACAGCTCCAGTCCAGAGCTTCACTGTGTACATCGTAATTACAGCTAAGAATAGACAACCGAGCCTGTCTCCTCTGAGGAAGTTTCCATCACAACATCATTATCAATGCCTCTGTCATGTACACACATCAGACCCAACCAAACACACGTCTCACACACATGCTGTCCCAGCACACTGTACACACACACAACAAAGATGAGGAGGCAGATGTAAACCTGTGTAGGATATTATGAAACTGCTCTAATTCCGTCTGCTAATGAACCCCTTCCCTGGTTCCCTGTGATGTCATCAAAACACTTCCAGGGTGAATTAACTACGTGCCATGTACATGTGTACCCCTCATAAATCACTTCTACCCCAATCTGCCCTCCACTTAAAATACCCCAAAGTTGGGGGACACTGGGGGAAAGTGCAAGGTTGCTCCTTTAACAGGTTAGTCACGTAAGCAACATCAAGGGTACATCTCTACAGTATATATGTATGCTGTACACACACCCAGGGACAGTAATGTGAGAGAAGATTGTGGCCTTGAGTTGACACTGTGGCACAACTAATAACCAAGCAATATTATTATGTTTGTATAAATACTAACTGGTCTTTACAATAACCTGTCAGTCACTACCCTTACCTGTATACCCCACCTTCTCTCTCTCTGTCCCTGGAGCTTCTGACCTAAATGCCTGTGCTAGCTAACCAGGTGTACACCTAGGCTTCAGCATAGTCAATCTTCACACCTGGAGGACCTACAGACTGGATTTATGTTATGATAGCACATCATAAAAAGATACTGCTACATTAGAAACATTTACAGTAAATATATGCTTGCACTGAGCGTTCAGCATACGTTTGTCTGAGGCTGCCCGTCTACAGAGAAAGGAAGACGAGAGTATTGAAGTAGTAAAAGTAGAGGCCGTGGATGAACAGAGTGAACCGTGCTGTGCTAGATGTCCCTCCACCTCGCTCCCCGCTGATGGAATGGGGGCAGTGTAACAGTTCATGGGACCCCAAGGCTTTAGAGGGTTCCCTTGTTTAGATCTCCTGAACGTCCTTCCTGGCACACTGCTGTGCTTGCACCGTTCGCCGCACGCTTCTCTCTACACGAAATAACGCGTCAGCAAGGAGTCCTATACGGGTCATCATTTTCCGTTTTCAGTTCCGAACGGACTCCACGGATGCCACTTTGACCCCCTGACGCAGTGTTTAGTGTCCTCCAGCGGACACACAGGTGGCAGCCGGGGCTCTAACGAGCAACATCCATCCAGTCTGGATCACAAGTCCTGTGGGCTTCCCTATGGAGGCTGACAACGTCCTCTGCTCTCGTGGGACAGCTGGTCAGCTGCTGTTCCCGCTGCTGGCACTCGCTCTGCCAGGCTCCGTATTCCACTGTTGTTCATCACACTGTACATAAACATTAAACAAACAACGCTCACGCAAACAGTTTATCGTCTTATTGACGCTCGGAGCCCTGTTTTGACCTGTAAATACAATGCGTTCGTGATGTGATCTCGAGATTCACAACAAGGAAGCACCTAATTGGTTGAGTGAAATTGGGAGGGAGTGGGACTACCAGAAGCACAGCTGGGTGTTAGACTCGACAGCCCTGAGACAGCCGCAGCAGGGGAGCTGTTTTAGGGAGGCAGCAGTAGGGGCCGTCACTGCCGGCTGAACGAGGCTTCTGTGACTGATTGGAGCTGTGTCTGATGAAGAGTGTGTGTCTGACGAGGTGTCTTATGAGGTGTATGTGTGTGAGTCTGTATGGAGTGTGTGTGTGTGTGTGAGTGTGTGTGGGTGTGTGTTTGAGAGAAGGTGGTTACGAGTGTTTGTGTGTAAGTCTAGGCTTGATTGTCCCCACACCGAGTTCACTCCTCATCCCCATGGTGATCCCCCCCCCCCAGCCAGAGGACACAGTTTGAAAAATATCCACAACAAATTCCGGCCAATCACAGACTTTCCCAACAGAGGTGTTTTTTGCCCCCTCCTTGCCCTGTCTGATCCCTGGCAGTTGTGTCCGCTAAATGAGATTACGTAAACAAGACAGAACCTGATCTTAGTAAATCAGCCATCCTACTCTGAGATGTTTAGTAACTACGAACTCTTTACACACAGCAACTGCATCTCTGGAATCCATTACCACTGCAACTCCATAGAGACACAGTAGAAGTACAGTGTTCTAATTCCATCTCTGTGCCGCTACACACAGCATGTCCTAGAGGAGACCCCGGGTCATCCATTACCATGAGCAGCCTCGGGTACAGTGAGTAATGCTGATAGCTCTGCCCCTCAGTCTGCTATTAGTAATATACAGCTCTGCTGGGCTAGGTTGGGCACGACTGACTGCAAAGTGGGACAGCCTGAGTCAGGACAGAGGCAGAAAGAGGGGGAGGAGGCGGAGGAAGAGAACCCTACTGTCCGGATTCTCAGCTTTTTTGCACACTAGCAACAGATTAGAAAAGTCTTAAACAGCTATGGAAAACAAACTTCTACCATAACCTGGTTTACGATTGTATACAATGCAAGCAGACCTGATACCCTTGTACTACAACTGCTTTTTTATTCATTCCCTGTCCCATGAACGTTGACACCACTCTAGACGACCTCTACACACAGCCAACATAGAACGTCTCCACAACCTCCATACGACCTTCGTGGTGAGACCTTGAGTTAACAGACCAACTGTCAACTGTTGCAGTGTAATCATGGTCATGTCAGGTGGTAGGCAGGGCATCCAGAGGCTACACACAACAACAGTCCTTTATGAACCTCCATCAGCCTTTTTCCAGGCATCAGCTGCATCTGTGTAACCCTCCAGGCCTTCCCCCACTACTGACATGTCCTGTCACTTGTCCCTTAGCCTGCTAAAGCCCTCATCCATCCTCGTCCATCGTCCTCCCTGCTCATCCATCCTCATCTCTGCTCATCCATTATCTATGGATCTGCCCACTCTTTGTTTGTCTGGTTCATTCAGAGGCGCATCAGCACCTGTTTCTCCTGGCCTGGCCCACTGGCTTGTCTACCCTCTCATTGGCTGTTTATGCGAGTGATGAAGGGAGGAGCCGTCCTGCTTGTTCTGAGGTAATTGATTGGCTGATCTGAAAGTGGGTCAGTATTCTGGGATACAAGCAGAGGAGGCTAAGATGATGATGTGTGTGTGCATGTGTGTGCGTGTTTGTGCATGTGTGGATGTGGTGTATCTCATCATTACCACAAGGCCAAGCTGTGGCTTGAAATAAATGTAATTAAACTAAATATAGGTCCACCTCTACATTATCATTTATCACAGTGTGCGCGTGTGTGTGTGTGTGTGTGTGTGTGTGTGTGCGTGCATGCATGTGTGTGTGTGAATGTGGACCCCCTACAGTTCAAGGCATTTGGTCTTTGTATCAAGACAGCAGTCACCGAAGCTTTGAACAGCTTAGTTTGAATTGTTGCCACAGCTGAAGCAATGAACAGGTGGTTCAAGACCAATTCGGACATCTTTGACGTACATATACTGCACTGTATGTGACACTGTCACATGACAATGTGTTGATTACGGACCCAGAAATACCTACAGCTACAGCTGCCACAGTCCAGCCATCCAGCTGGGACAGCTGCTCCCATGCCAGTGCTGCCACCGTGTGGACACCTGGTGCAGCAACACTTTAGACCGAGAACAACAGTCTTCAGCCAAGTCAAGTGAATTGAGCAGAGGTGGAGTTTCACCTGTCCGGGCACATGTGACCCCCACCCGCAGGACCAGAGTTCCCCCGCCACGCGTGTGTGAGTAGCCTACACACATGACACAGCAGCGCCACTGACCTGCGTCACCTTCTCTGTGACGTTGTGGGTGCGGTCCATGAGCTTGCAGGGAGCGGTGATGTCGTTGTCGCCGGGCGGCCGCGCCGCCAGGGGCTCCGACGCGTCCATGCAGGTGTGCACCAGCTGCTGCGCCTGGCTGAAAGTGCGGAAGCGAAACGGGTCAGAGTCCGACGTGGTGTTGGGCATACTGCTCTGGCGGGTCATGGCACCTGGGGGAGGGGGGAGGGGGGAGGGGGGAGGAGAGAGGTCTCGGTTACCAGCCCATGCCTCAGCCAAGCCCAGCCTAGCCCCAGCCCCAGCCCAAACTCAAGACCTAACCCTAATCCTAGCCGTCCCCCTGTCCTACCTGTGCTGCTGGGCCGGTGGCGCAGCCTCCTCTCCGGGAGAGTCCTCTTTGTCTTGATCTCGTCCACGGAGGCAGCGTGCCTCATGCTGCCCAGGCTTTCACACGACCGTCCGGGGAAGGGCCGGCCGTCCTCTCCGCCCCTCCACGGAAAATGCAGGCGGGGGGAGGAGTGGGACCAGCCCAGGGCCAGAGACAGGGGCACCGGAGGGGCCTCCGACGGGGGGTCGAGGGGGTCGTCGTCCTCGTCCCACAGCAGCACACCCCCAGCCCCCGCGGATCCCCCAAAGCGCTGACAGTTGGGGAGGGACAGCAGCTTGTCCAGGGCGACGGACTCGTGGCCCAGGGGGGGCATGCTGCGCTGCGGTCCCAGCTCGGGGTCGTCCTGCAGCGACCCTTTGCTGCTGCTGAGAGAACGCAGGAGGAGCCGGAACCTCCGGCGGCGTGCTGGGGGGGGGGGTCAAGGGTCATGGGAGTGAGAGATGGTGGGGGCGGAAGCAAGGATGAGCAGAGAAACTGGTGAAAACAGAGTAGGAAACGAATCACTTGATCTGTAGCTTGTTGCTCTGAACGCTTTTTTTTTTTTTATAAGCGTGAACACACGCTTATATAAGCAGGGTGTTACCCAGCGTGAGCCAGGGGATGGCCAGCTTCGGGTTGAGCTCTCTGCTGGGGGAGCTGGGGGCTGGTCTGGGGTCAGACGGCAGCTCAAAGTTCAGGATGAACATGATGACCAGACCGTCTTCATTCTTCACTGGGACCACGTCTATCAGGCACTGGAAGCACACTCCTGGATGCACACACACACACAGACACACACACACGTTGCAGTTCAGACTCCATACTGTATATTCAGACCCTCCTAGGCTGGGCCCAGTTCTGGATTTCATGATAACGCCATGTTTTTATCCTCCTGTAGAGGGAGACACACAACCAGACAGCAGAGCTGAGTTCTCCCTCCCTCGCTCCTAATCGAACTCACAGAGGGCACTAATGTCATAGGAGACCCCTGGAAGACAACAGAGGACTAGTGTGTGTGTGTGTGTATGTGTGTGTGTATGTTTGTGTCTACAGTATTTGGCGCTCCCTCGTGAAGGACAGATAGGATAGGACAGGGCCGGGCCAAGGGACACGTAGCATCATCCAGGATTAGAGCCATGACACAAAACACTTATTCTGTCATAATTCACCTGATAGATATCATACAGTCACCCAGAGCGCTACCATCTGCTACTGGACCCCTAGGTCCACTCCAGGACTCTAATCCCCACACACACACAGAGCACACAGCAGAGCAAACAGATACCCCATTATACACACTGAGGCTTATCGTCTCGGGCCAAGAATAGCACCTTTCCTGCTGTAACTGCTAAATAACAAGATATGAAGCATATTCAGCATTCACTCGAGGTTTAAAACGGGATGTTCTTCTTAATGCACAGTAATAACATCATCCCTCCAACAGTATGACCTTTTACTTTGCTATAAAGGGACAGGCCTTTCTTCAACAACAGCGATTGTGTGTGAGCCGGAAGTGTTCATTTCTTAGAGAGCCAAGGACGAGGGCGCTGGTCATTAGGGACAGGATCACAGTTTTCATAGAAACATAAGCACCGTAGCAAGAGTTAGAATAAGTGATAGGATTATAGCCCTGGAAAAGATTACGCCTCTCCCTCTGACCTATACCACCCTGTCTCTTCCTTTCTTCTATCTTTCTCTCACTCTCTCTCTCTCTCTACCCCACATTGTACTACACAGTGGCAGCAGATCTTGTATACAGTATTACTGTCTGTTTGTGAAGGATTTCCATATTAGCAGTAGGAGGTGTGTATTGTTTTTTAAATTATTCTTTTATTATTGTTATCTTATCTTTTATCTTTTATTGTTATTATTGTCCGCTACTATCTATTTGATTATTAAAACCTGCACTGTTGTAGGTAGCTCAGCGGCACAAAGCTTTTCATTGTACTTGTATACTTGTGTTTCCTGTACATATGACAATAAACTTGAATTTAACTCTTTATCAGTCTGCGCTTCCTCAGAATACAATTCTGCTACACAAACATCATGTCTGTATAGGAATGACAACCAACTAGGATAGCTCTCCATCTGGTTCTTCCTCCTGTGGAGGTCCTGAAGGTCGATGCTGAACATTAACCAGTAATAAACATCTAAACTGATCTGAGACAAGACCTTCTTGGAATGATGACTGATTAGATTGTTGAAACATTGTCTTGAAAGACTGTCTATCCATGCAGAGGTCCATCCCTTTATTGATATCTGATATTTGCGATTGGGACCCAGAGGAAATCAGGCTCATGTAAATGAGCACATTAATCCTGGAAGTTCCACGATCAATCAGGTTCATTCACATGTGAGCACTGGAATATGACTTGATGAGTCTCCATCAGGGACAACAACAATGTCCACTCCCTTTGTACCGGTAGTCCCTTTACAATGTAGCAAGACTGCAAAAGTAAACAAACAAAGGGATATTTCAGACATGGGCAACCTTTGGGTTGTTTCTCCTCTCTATATGCTCTGAGTCATCATACGATGACATGTTTCAAACTTTTGTTCCAAGAGAGAGCAAACACTAACACCGATGTTTGGGTGTATTATTGTGTTTCATTAAGGACTGCAGTGAGATACGTTTACTTGAGAACCATCCTCTTGTCCGTAGAAGTTGTACTAGAAGTTCCTTTATTCAGTGGTCAACTATTGACCCACAGCATAAACTGTATAGCTTTTATGTGCTTCATGTTTTGGCTACTCGCAATGTTTTTTATCTTGTTGTTATTATCAGTGACCTATGCACTTTGTAAAGCTTTCTCTTGGAAGTCGCTTTGGATAAAAGCGTCTGCTAAATGAATAAATGTAAATGTAAATGTATAGAGCCCGAATAATTAATTACCTTATTAAAATATCAACCTAATTTTCTACCTAATATAACCCCACCACACAGCTAGAAATAGATCGCTGAGATTAACAGTGGAGTCGTCATTTGAGCATATCGATTATTTATCTGGTGGTCGATTGTTCATCTTGATCCATTCAAACCGCTTCCTACTCAGTTGCGTCATTAAAGGAAACGTAAATTTGTTTCAAATGCAACGTTTCAAAGTCTTCACTCTAGTAGAGTGACTACCAGTGTTAGTAATGGAGGACTCCTGTGGGGCTGGGAGAGTTGACTGGCTTCATGAGGAGGCTGAACGTCAGAATGGTCCAGCCCACCAAGGAGAGGCATTATAGGGCCCAGTCAAAATGGAAAATGGAAACCGAGAGAGAGTAGAGGGTAGAGGATGGCCCCAAGGGGTGAGAGGCTGTGGTCTCTCTACCCCACCCCTCTCTCTCTCGCTCTCTCTCTCTCTCTCTCTCTCAGGGGACAGTCATCTTTATCAGGGAGGGGTATTCACTAATTGCTGTCATATATTTCTCTCCATTCTGTGTATGTCTGCCTGGGAGCTGATCTCCAGTCCTCATTATCTGACAGTATTTAATCCCGGGTCTTTTCTCCCTTGGATCATTAGAAAATAATGGCCTTTCAGAGAGCCAAGCTCAGACTTCTGAGACGTTCTAGAATGACTTCATTCAAAAAAAAAATATTTTCAAGTAAAATATTGCCTTCCGCACTGGGTACTGGGTTTGGTGTCGTACAGTAAAGGGTTATAGTATGAATTAGTGGTGAACTTCTAAGTTGCACACCCCCTCAATACTGTTCCTATTTTACATGGTGTGTATTGTCACACTATGTGTGACAAGATCCTAATGTCCTCAAAGCCCTCCACCCTTCCTGAGCGTCATTCAGCTGTCCTAGCAGGCCAAGCCTCATCACACAGTCACCACTGCTGACCATGCACTATAGTGACTAGGGTGGCGACCTCTCCCCCTCTCCCCCTCAGTGCAAAAAAGCAATAATTCACAGGGAAAAAAACAATAACAGAACTGACAGAGGGGTGAAGATTGGACCTGAAATATTCATCCAGACAGGCGATCTTATATCCATACAGTATGTGCTGATGAAACCATGTCTGTAGTGATGGGGAGGGAACGACCGGACTCAGCAGGGTTATAAAAGAATAGAGCAGAAGAGAATATAACCTTTTTAAAGTATGCAAGAACACCACATTGAGACTTAATTCAAAGGCAAAATCAAATCAAATCAAATGTATTTGTATAGCCCTTTTTACACGCAAGCATGTCACAGAGGGCTTCACATACGCCCATAGAACTGCCCCTCAACCAACCTAAACCCTCAAGGAAGACAAGGAAAAACTCCCAGAAAAACTCTCAACAGGAGAAAAAATGGAAGAAACCTTGGGAGGAGCAATTCAGAGAGGGATCCCCTGCAAAAGGGACCATCTAAACAACAACAATGTACCCTCTCGCAAGTAGACCCACAGCCATGCTCATCAACCAGTCAAATCCCCATCAGACACAGTCCTGATGGAGAAAGGGCTGAGAGTGTCACAGCTAATTGGTTATGATTAGAAGCTTTGCTTTACCGTACCTCTCTGTAATTCAATGTAATTCAATTCAATGTTTGCCCTCTATTCCTCAACACGATTACTGTCTCTTAAGAACTAATCAAAGAGAAACCCCAACATTTATACAGAGAGGAAGGGAGGATGAGAGACAGAGAGAGAGAGGGAGAGAGAGAGAGACCGAGAGACCGAGAAAGAGAGAGACCGAGAAAGAGAGATCAAGAGACCGAGAGAGAATGAGAGAGAGCGAAAGAGCGAAAGAGCGAAAGAGCGAAAGAGAGAGAGACCACAGCCTCTCACCCCTGGGTCCACCCTCTACTCTCCACCCGCTCTAGGTTTCCATTTTCCATTATGACTGGCCCCTACAATGACTCTCCTTGGTGGACTTGACAACTCTGACATTCAGTTCCCCAGCATCACAAGAGAAATGATATACAACCTTCCAAAAGTTCCCTCCAATTATAAATGAAAGTCAGCAAGTACTGTAGATACGCAAAGAAACAAGTTTCAAATTGAAAAGCCAATTACACACAAGCTCCAAGAGAGGGGCACCGGAATGCATCCGTGTCCCACTATGTGCTTGAGTGTGTCATGTGGTAAAACAGATAGACACTTTTTAATGTGCAACGTAACATTCGCCCTGAATATGTGTCCAAAAATATTTCCCACTGTGAACCAATTTATTATGTCTGTGTATGCATCATTGCCCTCACTGTCTGTGCCTACACACAACTGGACAATAGCCGTAATGAGTGCTGATTCCACACACCTGTTGAAAGTGTTTAAGTGCCAGATAATTGGTTGGTGGCACAAATACAGTATGAAAATGTTATATTGATTTGCTTGTAAAACACACTGCTAATCTACAGCTTTCCTCCACTAAACTAGACCACACGCTATCATCAGAACTGGGTGCAATTACTTTTCAGAATCATTTAACATTATACACTTATCAGAGCATTGGCTCGTTTTCACATGGAAATCAACAACTAGCAGAGCTCTGTGTAAATATTTGTTTAAATAGAAAGGTTAGCCTGCTGAGACCAAAAACCAAACAAATCACAACTTTGTATCATGTAGATAACATGCAACAATGGTCTGAATAGAGCTGGAATAAAACTAGTTAAGTATTAAATAAGGTACTGTCTTCTCCACAGTGGCGAGAGTATTCCAGGCTATACTATATGCGTTGGGCTTAAGGCTTCTCCTTCAGCAAGGTTGTCCAATCCACAGGAGAGAGCCCATCGACTGAGGAGCTCCGTAAATGGACACTGTATATCTGCAGCAGGACTCTGAGGCACAAACTACATTTGCCTTGAGAAGTGCAAACACATTAATTCCCATGTTGGATTGATTCACTGAGGTTGATGCCTCGAGGTCGCTGCTTCCTGGGCTGTCAGGGGGACTCCGTCCTTCATCCTCACAGCTTCTACATATCCTGGTATAGTGAGGACAAGCACCTGGAAGAACGAATTGGCTTGGAATTCTTGTCACTGTATTATTTCTCACTGTACGCTCATGTCACTGTATAAGCTGTGTCGGGTACAATAGAAGTAGCCATATTGTTTGCAAAAAAGAGCTGACAATCAGCAGAAACAAAGAGAAGTCATTGGGTCACTGTGGAGATGTGTTTCTGTCTCTAGAATACATTAAAACCAGCCACATATTTCTAATGGGTTGATTTATGACACAGGTGGGAGGATGGGTAACCAGAACAATAGGAGCCAAATACAATGTGCATCGTGATGGCTTGAAGGACGATTACTCACAATGCCACTTAAATCCCTGGGGTAACCACTGGATTTGCAAATGTTTCATAAGAGGCAGTAACACAATGTCCTCGATCTGTTTGGAGGGGAGTCGTGGGTGGATGCGAAACGTACAGAGATGAAAAACGTGTAGACTGGACTGTGTCTGCACCAGTTGAACCAGTGTCAATTACAGCAATGTGCATTCGATATGTATGGTATAGGAGAGTGTCATATTTGGGAAATTGTGTTTCTAGGCTGTCTAGTTCCTTCAGTGGAAAAGTCTGTGGCCGAGAATACAGTCAGTTAAACAGACAGGTCTGTTGGTGGAGTCAGGAGGTGGGGGGATTCCTTGTGACAGGACAGTTAGGTAGATAGTCCAGTTATATAAAGCAGAGGGGAGAGATCCTCCCTCCATTCCATTATATATTGTTAGTACGGTAAGTACACCACAGGAACTTTACTTGTAAATCAGGACACTCATTAGTAATAATATCAGCAACACATTCAATTCAGATATAGAACCACTTATGAATATGACTTAACTTAGACTGCTAGGAAATAGTTAAGAGGTGCAAGACCAATTGCAATGTATCTCTACTTTTGTACTTGTTGCAAATAAACAAATACAAATAAACCAGAGGGCTTTGATGATGAAAAGGAGCTAACAAGACTATAGGATGAAGCTCTGTTCGTGTATGTGAGTGCATGTCTGTCCACTCGCCTGTGTGTGTGTGTGTGTGTGTGTGTGTGTGTGTGCACTGTGAGAAAACATCAGTGTTCCAACACAGCGGGGGACACAAGGCCTATCAAGCCATCACATGAAAAACGATAACTCTATCCTATACAATATCTCTTAATATGTCTCTCTCTCTATGTGTGTGTTGAAACCTCTAGAACCAGGCAGCAAATATAGAGGAAATAGCACACCACAATTTCCTGTGTTAAACTCCCTCTTAACAGACTTGAACATTTTCTTTCAAAAAAGGAGAGTTGCTAACATCAAGATTCATACCATCTTTGGTATAGAGGGAGATCTCCACTTTCCTCTCCTCGGCTCCCAGCAGAGCCTTAGCCATCTGGGCCACAGCCGGCCTCTTGGTGTGCAGCCCATACAGGAAGCTGCAGGTGCATGGCTTCTGCATAACCTCGGCACGCGTGTAGCCGCACATGCCACAGAAGGCGTCGTTGCAGAAAATAATGGCACAGTTTTCCACACGTGCATTGGCGATGATGAACTTACGGTCTGGGGAGAGAGTGAGGAAAGTAGAGGAGAGATGGTGAGGAAGGAAGAGAGAGAGGACAGGGTTAACTCAAATATTTGTTTTAAGGATGTTTAAGATCTAGCCTAGAGCCTGTGGGATTGCTCTCACTGGGTTGGGTGTAAGTGGATCCCGTAAATATAAATAACGTTTTAGAAAGCAATTGTAAACAGTTTAAACAAATTAATTGGATGAAAGTCGGTATTGTCTGACTCGATCCAGACTCCAGAACAGGGATATAGGTTTGACTTGAGTGGGGTGTAAGACCCAAGATCACATAGTGTGACTGTTAATTCAATCGAACACACAAGATTCTGAACATATATGAGGACTTTGACTGTAAATTGGCTTAGTCTATGCTATTACCCAAGGAAAAGAGAATCATGCTTGGCAGTAAAGGATAGGTTATTTTATATCTTCTTATCCGACTTAGATACAGCCAATGATTTGTGATCCTTCACAGGAATCTGTGAAATCTCATTCAAAACAACACAGTGGAACTACTACAAGCCAGTACAGTGCTATTCACTTCAAAAATTACTTTACTTGAATTCTATGGAATGTTTTTTTCAGACACATTGGCTTTCTTTATAGTGTAGGCCTATAGCAGAAAACTAGAACTCGATTAATAATATATTTTACTTAAAATAAATCCTAAAGTATAATATCAAGGACGACTAATAATAATATAGCGGATTATCTATTTATTGTGATTTGCTTATATCGTATCATATTTAGACAAGACAACTTGAAATTTGTCTGAGGAAACAGATAATGTTAATTTGATAAACGCCCAAGAGTTTACCAGGGATAAAAAGGAAAAGAAACTATCTTACTTACTTTGTCCTTCAAATTTCCGTATTATCGTATCCAAAAAGGTGTTCTGAGGAGCGACGTGTCCTCGTCTGACAGGCATGTTGGTAGACTCTTCCCTGCGCTTATGAAAGTTGGACTGACTGACCTGTCAGTCGCAGGTGTCTGCGCTCAGCGCCACTAACTGGTTTTCTCCAAATCAGTCCTGCGTGGGTAAAGGTGCTAATATTCTGTTATTTTCCTTTCGCAGAAGTTGACTAATGCTATTTATAAAGGATATGTAACCTATATTTAGATAGGCTATTTATATAAACATGTCCAATGATATTTAGGCTACTTGCGCTCATCCAAGTCGTTGCTTACCACGCTCCAAAGCACCGTCTCATGTTTTAAAGGGTGCTGCAATTCTCGGTTCTATTGGTTTACATAGTTGACATGCGTAGGGCTGGATAGGCTAGGGCTGGTGCTGATGCTGCTGTGGGGGTTGGAAGACCATAACAGAATAACAGACCAAGATCCAAACACAATACCAAACCCATATTGTATAATATCCAATGTATCAATATGATGTCCTGATATGGGCTACATGAAAACAGAACCCCAAATGATCTTGTTCAAGAGCCACAGAAGGGTGTCTTGTTCAAGAGATACCACAAGTTGTGTTCAAATTGTGATGTATATTACAACAGAATTTAGACTGGTTGTGATTAGAGGAGAGAGCACTTGAAGATTTTCACAAAACTCTTGTTTTCACACGATGATGAACAACCCAAAAATGTCCCGACCGCTCTAAGGTAGGCCTACATTCAGACCGATCTAAGGGACTAGATTGGCACATTCTTTACCCGTGATATATTTGATATAAGTTTACATGGAAGTAGTGAGACTGTCACTGTTTGCATTGCCATTATGGTTATGGATATTGCGTTAGATATCTGGATGCATCAATTAAATATCCTGTAAAGCAAATTCCATGATTTGCTTCTCAGTACATTATATAGCACGTGTGAAATGAGTTCCTGAAAGCATGTGCAAAGCGCGAAAACTTTTCGCACTGAAATATAGAGTTAGACTATGAGTTAGACCGTTGAACAGTTTCCCTTCCGTTTTCAGCTCAGGTTTTGTATAGGCGGAGCCAAAACCCGACCGATCTACGTCACAGCGACCTTTTTTTTTCATTCGAATTTGGATGGATAGTTAACACTCTTCTGTGGTGTGATGAACTTAAAACTCATTTTCAATTCCTCTTTACAGGATCTTTAAAAGGTCTCTCTCTCTCTGTAGTGTTAGCTTATTTTTTTCAATGTTTCATGGCATTGAAATGAAGAGCACAGGGACATCTGGTGGTTTGCAGAAACCATAGCATCCATTGTCATCGAGACTGTAGATAAAATGTATTTTATAGCCTACACAAAGTTGATGATGTAGCAGTTTAGACAATAATTTACTATTAAATGAAGCCTGAAAGACAACTTGCTCTAACCAAAGTAGCAACAGTAGTTAAAATATAGATGCAAACCATATAGCTTGGTGACTGGAATTGTGCCTTTTTGCTCGCCTTAGCTAATTTCGTACATCAACGTACTCTGCGATCACGTAGAATTGTAGTGCGGAAGCAGTCCTAATCAGGCTGTAAAAACATAACAGTGCTGTTGCTTCGTAGCCTCCAGTTTTTTGATATTAGGAACGCACTGTGTACCACTAAAACACAGCTGCTTCAGTTTGCTTTTATTTTCATACAAGGCGTATTGTTAAATTCAATCGGAGAGTCTCTGACCAAAAGCCTATAATGGCGAATTTTTTGCCTTTTCACACGCAGGTCACCTCGATTATGGGGGTCTTTGTAGACGCGGCCGTGGCACAGATTTGTGAACTTGTTGACGAAGGATATGCAGTTTTACGCTTGGAAATATCCAGAAGTCAAAAGGAAAACGAAGAGCTAAAGGAGAAATTGGTGAGAATGGAGATGGGTAATATGCTAGGACTTGGAAACGTCGCGCCTGCGGTGCACGAGCGCACCCCATTCTATGCGATATCAGGTATTCGACTTACAAATTTGGCTACACACTAGTTAGTTAGTTTTTTCATTCTATTCACTATTGTGAGTCAACAAATGCTCTTGTCTGTGTTTCATTAATTACATGTGCTATTCCCAAGAGGAGGATCGATGTTCTAACAGGAGATCTGCCTTGGAGCCAGAGTTTGATGGCTTGTGTGTCAGTGGAGAACAACCAAGCCTAGATGGGGATCAATTACTGACTAACACAAAGGTCACAAGAAATTAATACTGTTTTTCAGGGAAAGTCATGAAATAGATCAATAAGAAATTAGTTTCCTGTATAATGTTACACTTATTCTCTCAGTAATAATAATAATAATATCAACACAAAACATCCATCTAAGCCCCATGTTTTTGTTTTGTATTTGAAGTGTTACTAAAATGTGATTATTTTGCAGTCTGTGGAGAAATTCCCCATCCTAATCAAGGAAGAAGTACCCGAGGATGACTTTGATATGTCCTGGACGCAAAAAGAACTAGAAATCGATAGACAGAGTAAGTAACGGGGCAAGTCAGCCACAATTCCATGATATACATTGTATAATGTCTACACAGACCACATATTGTATCAATCGTTTCACTTGCAAGTGAGAAACTACACTTGTTGTAGTTGCTGTGACATATCATAACGGTAAGTTCTGATGATTTGATGTTTTAAAGTGTCAAATTTTTTAATGGTTTATTGTTCTGCACTTTTGATAGGCAGCTGTGCTGATGAAGAAGGGAATATTGACAAAATGGGGCTGAATCGGACAAACCATGTTTCTAAAGAGTGCACTCTGGTTATCAAAGCAGACCCGGAGGAACAAACACTTGAACAAATGGAGGACATGTCTGTTGAACAGAGAAACACAGGATTTGCTACACATTTGACTAAGAGTCTGTTTCCAAGTACTGAAACTGATTCTGAAGACCCAGCTTGTTCTAATGCTGCTGATATCATCCCCTCATACTTCTCAGGCAGCCCTGGGACACATATGTCATTAGATGAGACAAGTACTACTAGGGGACAGTTGTCAAATGTCAAATTTCACACGGTTAAACCGAAAGTTGTAATGCTGGATCCTGAAGCCCACAATGACCATTATAAATCTAATAGAAATACACTACAGTTTCAAATGCAGAAAGGTACGTCTGGTCCTGGTGGCTGTGGTAACTTAAGCGAGAGGCATTTCTTGAGTCGTCGAAAGAGCCAAAGAGACAACAGAGCTAGGTTTAAACTGCCTACTGCCCAACGAATCATACCAAACACAGAACATGACATACATGAAGAGGGCAGTCAAGAGAAGCAGTTCATATGTGGGTTTTGCGGGAAGAGTTTCACTGGTCAAAGATATCTCCAGGCTCACCAACGAGTTCACACAGGAGAGAAACCATATAGCTGTTCTCATTGTGGGAAAAGATTTGGCCAAGCAAGTTATCTTAGGAAACATCAGACAATTCACACAGGGGTAAAACCATATGGTTGTCCACTATGTGGAAAGCGGTTTGCAGATTCCAGTAATCTCATCAGACACAAAGGTGTTCATACAGGAGAAAGACCATTCATCTGCATCCACTGTGGCTTACGATTTGCTGTAAAACACAACCTTAGAATTCACTTGCAGAAGAACCATCCTCATTCTTCTGGAACTCGAATTGGAGATATACATTGAAAACCTTTTTATGACATCTTACATTCACTCTACTGTTTATTACATACTGTATACATACATGGAATAAAATTGAAGCCATATGTTAATGTTTGATTTAATTTACTTTCTCGAGCAATCCGAAAACACATAATTTACTTTATTTTGGCTTGCTCCTGCATTACGATATGCATTTTATAACTGAACAATATTTTCCATTACATGCAAATCACCAGAAGAGGACGGAAAAGAACGCTTGTTTTTCTTTCATGTGTAGTTTTGGATAGGCAGGTTCGCCATTACAAGTAGCCCACCCCACAGATCTCTATTGCCCAATCGAGTAATATTTAAGACGTAATTGCAACTGTAGTAGTATGCCACAATGAATATTCTGTTCAATACATTAATGATGTAGCAACATTAATAAATTAATGATATTGCATAATTAGTGTTCCATTGACAAAGATGCTGAGCCTGAACAATGAACATGTATGGGCACTGGGCAGAGGCCACATAGTTGGGATTTAAAGTACGCGTGCGCGGTAGGAAAAAAACGTGTCTTAAGTACTTCCTGGTCAGCATCAGCTCCCTATTTACATTGTGATGAGAAAAGAAAACAAGTCGTTATTGTTCGTTTAGCATCCACACACGGTCTCTTTTTTACAGATACTCTTTCTAAAGGCAACAGATCGACACATACGATGTCAAATTCAGTTACATTTCAAACGCAGCTAGCCTCCATTATGGAGGTACTGGCAAATGCGGCCGTGGCTGAAATATGCGAACTCGTTGACAATGGCTATGCCGTACTGCATTTAGAAATAACGCGAAGTCAGAAGGAGAATGAGGTATTAAAAAGAAAAATGCGTCTGATGGAGCTTAAAGTTGCCCGTGCGTCTGCACTAAGAACAGCGGGAATAGGAAGCTCAATTTTTGCAAGCAGTCGAGCTCGAGCAAATCTTGTGAATGATTCGAAAAGGACTCCAAGCTGTAAGTTTCTACTTCACGTTGACTAATTTAGACACGTTTTGTAAAGCAGTAGATTTTAGGCGTCTTCACGTTTACAGCATAATGTGTGTCTCGATTTGTTCTAGTAGAGGCACAATTTCGGAGAAACGCTGATTCCCATTTTGCCTCCCCTGGCACCAGTTGTATGGATGATGACCCTTCTGATGACGGGCAGACCGCCAAACAAAAAAAGGTGGATAACTTTCTTCAAATTTACATTTAACATTGTTTAAACACCCTTACATTGTGTGTAGGCTGTGCTTTTATTACTGCCTTTTGACGTCTGTATTATATCACCCTTGACTCTAGGGGGTCTCAATCACCCAATCTGCGGCACTAACTGGGGTGAAGCCCAAACCACTAGTCATAAAAGTGGAGAGGACTGATGATATCTGGGAGAACTCTGACCAACCGGAAAGAGAGAGTAAGTATATAGTATGGTAAGACAGTGCTGTGAAATGCACTTTGTCAAGACAGTATGCCAGATAAAGCAGTTTTAAGCAGTTACGAAAATTGATATGTGCATGATATTATTTCAAGTGTTTTATGCTGTTTCTTTTCATGGGGCTACAGGTCATGGCACTGTTGGAGGACCAATAGATTCCATAGTACACTCGGAAGCTGCTCAGGCAATCAGCAAACTGGAAATAATGGGGCAAAGTAGTGCAAGCTCTTGCGTTTGGTCGAGTGGTGACACGAAGAAAACGCTATTTTCTGAACCTAAAAACCTAAATGCCAACAAAAGGTCTCAAAGCGCAGACTTGGAAACTGGTGATGGTCTACCGATAATAGATCCAGTTCCTTTTGACTGTATGTTATATGAGCCCCACAGTCAACATGGGTCCCATAGTACACATACATTGACTGAGGATCCAGGGTGCTCGTATTCTTTAAAAATGAGTGTGAATTCCGGAACGGCTCACTCTGATTCGAGCAACGATTTCCATTTTGCTGTCGATGAGGTAAGTCGCTCTATAGCTGAGCACCAACAGCCTGCAAGTTACAGAGACAACAGACAGAGGGAGCCCTTGTCTGCAGAAGAAACCCAGATGACCGTCAGAGATGACATGGACACTGGACCCAGTGCCTTCATGGTCGACGATGACTGGGTTTCCCATAACAGTTCTAGCAGTGTCCCTAATTACAACAGTGACGGCTTGGAAAAGCTGTTCATTTGTAGTTTCTGCGGAAAGACTCTGGCTTGTCTCAAGAACCTGAAAACTCACATGCGGGTTCACACAGGAGAGAAGCCGTTCAGCTGCACGCAGTGCGGGAAACGCTTCTCGGACTCCAGCAACCTCAAGCGTCACCAGAGCGTTCATACGGGAGAGAGACGCTATGGTTGCATGCACTGTGGGAAACGTTTTGCACAGTCGGGTTCCCTCAAAGTACATATGAGCGTACATACAGGCTGTAAGCAGTTCAAGTGCCCGCACTGCGGCAAGACTTTCATTTCTGCCAATCATCTCAGGAGACATGTCACTGTCCATGAAGGGGAAAAACATTTGCCAACCACTTTTCAGTGACATTTACATTACATTTATGCATTTAGCAGACGCTTTTATCCAAAGCGACTTCCAAGAGAGAGTTTTACAAAAGTGCATAGGTCACTGATCATAACAACGAGATAGCCCCAAACATTTCATAACCTTGTCACCATTGAAACTCGTTAGGTCAACAATGCCCAAAGCACATCAACTTCTAACCACTTGCCAAACAAGTGGTTAGAAGTTGAAAATCCAGATGAAAATCATAACCATGTCAACCCAGCATCCACACAGACCCAATCTGCCTTAAAATCAAAATACCAATTTGGTTTTATGGTTCTTGGCAACCTCCAATGATCCCCAAGGTTTTAATTTTACATGATAAAGTTAGTGTGTATTGGGTTCAAGAGGTTTACTAAGTGAAAATAGTACTGTGGCATGGTTTCATTTGGCAGTTCCAATCTTAACCCTTGTGTTATCTTCGGGTCATTCTGACCCATCAGTCATTGTGACCCACCGTTGTATTGCGACAACTTTACCGCATTTAAAAACAAAGTGAAGCATTTTCTTTTAACCGGTGGGCTGTCTCAGACCCCCCACATTGCGAAGGTTAAAAGAAAATTATTTTAATTTGTTTTTGTATTGGGTAAAATTGAGTAAACACAACGATGGTTCGTTATGAACCTTTGGGTCATGTGACCCGAAGGCAGCACAAGGGTTAACTCTGAAGGTTGTTTGTGGTGTGTTTGTGTCAAAATATTCAACACATTTGAGGTGTTAGTTTGTAAAATAAAGCTCATTGTCTCAATCTGGTTTTTATTATCCAGTGATCTTATTTGTTTTCAGTGATTACTCAAATGATAATGTTGAACATTTTTCATTTCTTAACCCTCGTGCTGCCTTCGGGTCACATGACCCAAAGGTTCATAACGAACCATCGTTGTGTTTACCCAATTTTACCCAATACAAAAACAAATAAAAAATAATTTTCTTTTAACCTTCGCAATGTGGGGGGTCTGAGACAGCCCAACGGTTAAAAGAAAATGCTTCACTTTGTTTTTGTATGCGGTAAAGTTGTCGCAATACGACGGTGGGTCACAATGACTGATGGGTCAGAACGACCCGAAGATAACACAAGGGTTAAAGAAACATTAACTCATGTTACACAAATCAAGATAAGAAGTTGCATTTATATAACTCACTGATGAATATTTGGTATGTTGTGTCTGAGTTGAAATGTTGCAGATGTTGAAATGACAGAAAACACCTTTGGTCACAAGGTTTTTGCTAGTTAAAAACGTTTTTATTAAAAAGTCCACAATTACTGTATAGGCAACATGTTACTTATCACAAATGTATTTGTAAGCTTGCAGACATATGCTGCAATCGTTAAATATTATTGGCCCACTTTTATTGACTGCTGTGCTCTTAATTTTACAGGAAGGATATGTGCCATCCGATTGAACTCAATTTGCCAAGTATCTAAACATTTAAGGTTTAGTTGCATAGTGCTGGATAGCACTTACTAAGAGCAATCGTTGAGCTTAACAACAATTCTGAAGACATTGCTAACATTTACATCTACACAACCAAATGTGTGAACATCAATGTATAAGGTGTCATTTATAAGTGCAAAAACATGTATACTTAACATATTAAGTACAACATAAATCCATCTTTGGAAAACATGATTGATGACCCAAGTGGTCCTATTAACAGAAATATTGCTTTCTAACAGCTAGTGATAGCACTTCTATAAAGCAATTAGGGAACAGACGTAATACCACCTTGTATAGGTACATTCTGCCAAATGCTATATTTTGTCATTGTAATCAAAAGCATGGACATCAAAAGTCAATTTCCTGTCATGTAACATCTATGAACATATTTTACCATTGGTGTTTACAATAAACATCCAACATTCCAATTGGCAAAAATAAACAATCATATTTAATATTTTTGGTTCATCGATAGAGTATTGATTTACCATTCGTCATTAGATCAGATTTGTCACTTAATATGAGTAAATAAAACAATACTTCTCAAGACACTTATGTCCTTTGCAAGGACAATACCTAGAAATAGATGATGCAAACACTGACACAAACAACTGCTATACCTTAATATTACTCAGAAAAGGGTTGATTTCTGCCAATCAAGCACAATTCATCCCTTATAGTTTTATTTTGATTATCTAAAAAGCTTGGCATAGTTTGAGGCCCAAACATGACCATATCATACAAAACTTTATAAAGTCAAACTTTATAAAGGAGTACAGTACATACTGTACAGTACAGTGTGTACCTGTGCCACACTTCTTTTCCTGATTAAAAACATGAAATCCTTCTGACTGGACTAAGAACCAAATCATATTCATATATCAATTCAAGTATGATTTTCTTTACTGCTAAGCATTGTGCCAACTGTGAATGAAACAGAGAAGCTATTTAGTCATTTGATTTTGATTTGAAGAATAGTCACATAATCTCCAAATAAGGATAAGGGGTAAATAACAAGGCAGATCAAAGTTACAAATATCCCTTGCACCTGCGATTCTTACCAGCAAAATTGACCCTGAACCAAGCCCAGAGCATTCAAATGTAAGTATTCACATCGACATGCCCCTGTATTATAGCTGCTTATTGCGCTTTCAGATTCAAGTCCCACTCTGTTTACATTTAGTAATTTTTTAGAAGACGCTCTTATCCAGAGCGACTTACAGTAAGTTTATAGGCACGACATTGGCATCTAAGGGTTAGCAGTCCTCACGTGTTCTTAGGGTTAGCAGTCCCCACGTGTTCTTAGCTGAGACGAAGAAGGCACTTATCATGTATAATTTCCTCAGGAAAATTGGCACTTTGATCATTGGAATTCCAGGTAGATAAGGTTTAGCACATTTGGTTCAATTTAGATTTTGTCACAGCTCTCTTTACATTAACAAATGTAAGGTACTTAATTTTCCCTTGCATGTATATGCTACTTAATTTACAACCTGAAATTGTACTGGAAATACAGTACTGGAAGCTACAAAATCGGTCACGTTGGACAGCCCAAAAAAGCCAAGATCTATTAACAATATAAAGTACAACATCTGGAATACATTTAAAAATGTGATATACATAATGATAGCATAAATATACTTAAATAAGGTTATCTTCTAAACTCACTTTCAGTTCAGTTCCTTGTGTGCAACCTACATGCAATTTTATAATAAAATGTGAAATATTTACTCGAGGTTTCATCCCATCCCCTTCATCAGTCCATTTTTTTTCCTTTTGTCAACTTCCATACCTTTTCCTATCAGCGCAATTCACCTCTATGAATAAACATTTCATGAATAGGCTAACCGGTGTGTGAAAAAGAGAAAGAGAGGGACTTCTTCTTTTCTCTCTATTCATTTCTTGATGTAATATCCTACAAGGAAAAAGTTAAAAAAAAATATTTGACCATCTAAATAGTTTGACAGTTAACTATAATACAACATATTACAATGTTGAAGTAAAATGACTCACCTCCGTCTTAGCTTTTCTCCACTTGCCCATTGGTCCAGACTTTGTGAAGACTGTAAAGAATAGCACAGTTTTGTAAACTTTGACAACACTATTGAAAAACAATTGAAAACACAAATTCAGAAGCCATAGTGTACTTACACAGAGTTGTCATTATCAGCAGGAAGGTTATAAATGCCATTGTCAGCCCCCTCAACAGGCACCTGGGTAAAAGTGTTTTACATAGAGGTTAGGATTAGGAACATGGTTCTTTGCACAAACTAATGTCTATCATTTTTAGACCTATAGCCAGAAAGCTTTGAGAAATCCAGATTCTGTGCACAGACTTGTTCTGCATTTGAAATCACAGTGAATAACAATTGGAACTCTTGTTTCATTCAGATTTAGACTTTCTAACAACTTACCCTGAAAATATGGCAGTGAAGACAAATACAGTGAAGATGAGAAGGAAGAGGGCTTTCATTGTAGGACAGTCTGAAACACAGAGCTTTGATTAATTCTACAAGTCACATGTCTTGCCTTGTACAAAAAATTACCCATCCAAATTGAACCCACCAACAAATAGCTATAAGTGCTACATTTTAATGGAAGTAATTTCTCAAAACAATTACATCATTTTACTGCATCTCACCTGCTGGTTGGGACTCTGGAAGACAGCAACTATGGGAGTGGAATGTGGAGGGAGGCGGGACATCCAAGAGACCCCCCAGTGATTGGGTGAACTGCTCTTGTGAGTAGCAGGTCTCAGAGCAAATCTCCTCCTGGATCACAGGCTCCTGAGCCAACTTCTCTGGTGGGGCTGTGATGTCACTGTGGTCTATGGTTTGGCGGAGATGGCACAAGTGAAGTCAGGGAACATTAGCCTGTTAATATTCACATGGCCACCCAGCCTGTGCCATATACATGGGATATCAGAATCAGATCCTCTCTGCAAGCAAATCTTTAATCGTGTCATACTGAATAACAAATCCACTCTTGTGTATTTGTTAGCATTTGTAAATGCTCCAGTTCACTAAAGTTGCCACGACAACATAAATGAAAATGTAATGTTAATTAAACCATTGAAAGAATATTAGTACAATAAATCCATGCTCATTGTTATTGTGAGCTCCAGGTATGGAAGCCAAAAGACTTTTCCTCTACAAAGGTAGCCCCTAAAAAAGCATCCCAAGCAGTCCTCATGGGCCTCACCATATGTGAAGCTGCAGCTGGTGTCCAGTGTGGTGGTGCTGTCCTCTACCCAGGATGACTCTGCCAGTGGTGCAAAACGCTTCCCTCCAAACACCTTCTCATCCAGCCAAGACTGACACGTCTCAGTCATGTCACTCAACAGACTGGCCAGGGACCTTCGTGCTTTCCGTCTGCGCCGGAACACTCTTTACACGGTCAGACATATGCAGACTGAGCATGAGATTCATATTCCTAGTTGTTTTTCATTCTATTCACTATTATTCAAATATTCTTGTGAATGAGAAGCTTGACATGACAGTGATTATGTATGTATGTTCTTGCCAAGCGAGGTACAAAATGTAATTAGCTCTCTTTCAACCAAGCCTTTCCTTCCAGGCAATCTTTTTTTCAGAGCACAAAAGAGCCCTTTATGTTGATTAGGAACTGCTTGACACCATAAGAAATATCGTAGCAACAGAACAAGATGACATAATTTAACAGGCCTCAACCCAGCCAGATGTAAGGCACAAAGAATTTATAGGACTCTGGAACTCGACTAACACGTTCTGTGTAGCTCTCTCCTATAGACTACAGCACATTACCTCATTCCTACAAACATGGCTAGTGTTTGAACACTCGTGTTTGACGTGCATGGTTACCCAGTCACCTATCTGGCGACACTCTTGAGAGTTGCATATCGACTCTGAGGATATTTGTAGTTTGAAACACAAAAGCAACAACCTTTGCTTGTTGCTGAGGTCATCTCATGCTAAATATCTAACATCTTACCTCACTAGATTCTCCTTGTAGGAAACGTTGATTTTTGAGGGAGTGAGGGACACGTTGCCTTCATCGTCCCAGGCGTAGCTGTCCTCCGTGAGGACGTAGTAACCGTTGGAGAGGAGGCGGGGGCTGCGTCGGCAGCAGCAGGGGGAGCCTGTCACAGGGTTGACGGAATAACATTCGTAAGACGAGTCTGGTGACAGGAGGGACAGTCCAAGGCTACAGGGAAATATAGACACACAGATATTAAGAAATACATTTGAATATTTACATTGTACAATTGATAATTGTATGTTGTACAATTTATATATATATGGTAATTTACATAAAAATACTTGATACTGTATTGGAAGAGAGAGAAGCAGTGCATCACCTCTGACATGACTGATCAGCCACTGGTTGTCTCTTTCTTAAAGGTGAACCTGACACAAGGGGAACAATGCATTGTTGATATGCACTGTTGTTGATTACTCACTTTGTTTTCCTATTTCTATTCAAATCATCTCACTGAAAGACTGTAATACGAAATAACTTTGTTAATTAATTTTTACTTTTTAACTTTCCTCTCCAAAACTGAAATGTATAAAGCAATAACTAGTCACTCTAGTTGAAAGAAGCTACAAGGCTAGGTTTTTGAAACTAGCTGAATGTGATTAAACAACATTGTAGTAAACACACTGCAGACATGCAGGTTGGCTAACGATATCCTCATTTATACAAGAATGTACATTTCTTAAAGGAGATATTTTGGTGTGTAGGGTTTCCTGGTAGATGTATGCCCCAACAAATAATTTTAGTTTCGAAGTGATCAAAAAATCTGTAGAAACAGCTGTAGGAAATATATAACATACTTGTAACAGCCCTACTGAAGAGCAGAGCCATGGCTGGCTGCACACACCACACTGTCTGAGGGAACGGAGCACGTGTGATGACAGCTTGGTCTCAATCTGGAAAACACATTAAAAAGGTCTGTTAGAGAATACAAAACCAAAAGGGAGAGCAAGTTCTGCGACTGTTGACGCTCAGCAGGATTGGAATTTCTGGGAAAACAACTGAGGATTCCTTCGTCAGAGATATAAAATACCTCACCAGAAACTATACATTTTTACATTAGAGAATATCTTGGAACCAGTAAAACCGGTAAATGTACACAAGAAGCAAAGCAAACATATGAGCAGATTACAGAGGAAAGACATGCAAGTACCCCTCGTGTTAAAAGAACATAAGCCTTGCTTTATCTCCTTCCATTACTTCTTCCCCCTTAAGTCAGCAAATTACTACCATGGTAGCGTTATCTGCCTCTTGAGGTCTAAGACTGACCCTTCTTTAGATTATCTGTGTGCTGTCAGGGATTTTTTAAATCCTCCATTAGGTATCTATAGCTCATTTTGTTCTAATGGAAATTTGCAAAACTGACATTCCAAACTCATACTGGAGACTTTTATTTATGACACGCAATCTTACCCATATAATTGTTCTTTAGTTCCGATTATTTTTAAACTTTAAACAGTTTATTTGCCATTAAGTTATCTTAAATACAGCACTACACATCTCTACTCTGTTGGGAAGCATCTTTTCTCCCGTTGTCCGACATATTTACTATGTGAAGCCCTGAGAAAAACAGCCTGAAAAATCTGTGGGAAGAAAAGGAAAACAAAGTTCCCTTACAGTGAGGTCGCTTTTCCTGTTAACTCTATCATGACTGCAAGCTCCTCACTAAGGCTTACTGCATGTGTCTAGTTATCGTTTCTGTCTGAGTACTGTAGACAACATACAACAATGTCCCAAAATCCAATCCAATGACCACAATGGTAAGAGAGTAAGATTTCCCTCGGCTCAGAAAGATATTTTATTCCAAAAACCTGAATTTACCTTGTTTATTGGCAACCCCAATAAATTAATAATCTGTGTTCGCTTGTGTAGTGAGGAGCCAAACATCTTATGAAAAGAATTATGGACAAGCTCTATGACTCCTGGCTCATTATATTATGTGGGTCAGACCTCAGTTTCTAACGGTCTTTTGGTCTGGTGACACAGGAAACAAGAGATACTGACTGAATGAACAGAGGCCTTCAGTGTCCTATCACAGTGGTGTCCTAAGGGGAAGTTACTTTCCACAACGGTGTGTATGAAGTGGGCTTAGAGACCATCTTTTCTAGGCAAGTTTTCGGGGAGACTTTTAAGATGTTCCTTTTGTATTATTAACCATACTTTTGCCAAAATTTGACTTGAATTTCAATAAAAAATATATTTGAATCCCTGATTCGGCAACTCCACTGCCATTGTTAGGTATGTGACGCCAGCAGACCAGCATGTGTCGTGCCCCACCCTGTATCAGTTAAGCCACTGCTCCACTGGTCTTCAAACATTGAGTCAAACCTGTCCTAAGTTACCCAAGTATGGACCTCATGCTAAGAGTTCCATATCTCCCTGTACTAAAATAGGCAGTGCGTTCAGATAGCCGACAAGCAGTCTAGTAATGTGAACCCAGAGGACTGGGCTGTTGAGTTTAATATAATGTACGTTAACAACTAAAGCTTGCAGTCTTGTTGCCCAGGGTGTATTTGTTTGTAAGATTATCTAAAGCTTATGTACCGTAAACCATCTAAATATATAACCCAGGAAGTGTCAGAGGCAACTAACTTCCTGTGTCTTGGAAGTGTGAGAAGAGGCGATAAAATACTGCTGCTTGCATATCATCTGTCAAAGTTCTTAATAAGAATTAACATAATATGTAATAATATAAGCTAACACATAATGCTAAACACAGTAGACAATCTATTACAAACAATCCGACTTAATCTACCAACAAAGGCCCATCATATAATATAACCATTACTATCATGGCCATAATAGATTGATACAGCGCTTAGATCTTAGATCTGTACTTGTATGTCCATTATTGTCAAAGAAAGCAATAGAAGGTGATATTTGTGTGGAATTATTAAACAAATTAGCTATATCTTCTAGGCGATGATGGTAAACATGTAGAATTGATTTAAATCTAAATATTTTATCATAAATTATAACGAGGAAATAATTAAGTAGCATTACATTTACAAACTGTCAACATGTTCCTCAATAGCAGTCAAGGGGATAGATCCTAAACTACTAGGCCGCAACCCGGCATCACTGGTGATGATGCTGGAAGAAACACCGTCACAGACTACTGTAAGGCTCGATGATGCCATTGGTGAAGAAAATGGGGTACTGCAGTGATAGTCGTCCTACAGTAGTAACAGTCATCGTAGGCTAATCATATTGTTCTTTAAAAAATTATATAGGTTAGTCAACCCTCAGTTCTTCTGTGTATGAATCATGCTGAGCATCTCCGTGATGTTTTTGTTTTAAACTCTTATGTGTGAGAACTTAGGTGTAATGCACAGAAAGAACATATTCGAACAGTTTATACATTGCAGTGTAGCCAAGTCACATTCGCCTATTTTTATAAAATAATATATATGAATATATTGAAATACATTTACCAAACGTTATTTAAAGTCGAGGAAATAGGACAGCAAGAACAAAGGGGGATCCCCATAAAGCGATATAGATCGGTCTACTTACCAGCTCTCGTTTTTCAAATCCGTTATTCGACCTCATACATTAGTAAATGTGCGTTAAGTTTAACAGTTATTTTGGATTTGAGATATTGCCGCAAAGAAACATGAACTTGAACTGAATTGTCTTCCTGCTTGACAGCACACCCGCAGCCCGCAAAGCCTCGCTTACAGTGGTGAAATACCACAAGTTGTAGTGTGGAGGCGGGTGATCTTAGCTTGCCCAACTCAAAATACAGAAATTAATTCTGCAAATAATCCAAAATACCTGGATATTCTCAAACACATTTCGATTTGGTTTGCATTTATAGCTACTTCAACTCAAGAATAAATATAACGTGCTCAGTGAAAGTTCACTTTTTATATTAATTCTCATTTCCTCCCTCAAATATTGCAAAACAAATCTCAGCAGATCTTATGATGACAATGAATACCAGACATGGACAAGGATGAGCACTGTACTTTACGATTAGCCACTTCAGTCATGATCTGCTATTGAAAACAAGATGCAGACAAATTGCTTTTATTATGCTGCATGTCAATAGTGTGACACTAATTTGTTTTGACAACATTTACTTATTTTGCATAATATACTGTATAGTTCATATTTGTAAAATGCATGGATGGGTTTGTCATCCTCACGTGACATATGACCTGGCTATGCAGCAGTGTCATCTAGTGGTTATGAGTTACTGAACGTTCATTGAATAAAAAATGAATTGGATTAATCATTTAAAATTATTTAACCAAAACTCTGTCATATTCATGCACCACACATATCAAGTTAATATAATGTATTTTATTTTTTTCTATAAATATGTACAGATAACCAAAATCATGTTTACAGTAACCAATTATACTTAAAATAGAACAGAGCTTCAGAACATCCTCAGCTACCATATATAAACACCCATCTTCTCAACACTGCTTGTGTCATCTTAATCACATTGATGGTAACTAGTAAACTGCAAAACAAAAACTGGTTATAAATGGCTATTTCAGATGTCTGATAATAGACAGGTAAATGCATTTGAGCGACCTGGTTTGTTTGAGTGGTATCATCAGTATGCACCAATGGCAGGCTCTGGAATGTTGGTGGCATGCATGTCCCTGGTCATGTTTGACTTCTCCTTAAGCTTGGCTTGAAGCAGTGTGTGCTCAACCACTCCAATGCGAATGTCCATCTGAACGATCTCTTGCTTCAGCTTTGTCAGACTCTGTTTGATCTTGACCACAGGGGCTGCAAAAGAAAATGTAAAAGATGGAAGATGCAAAGGTTGATGAAGCTGTGTATATATAATAATAGTATATAAGAAACAATCTTAACTTATGTCTTAATTCGTTCTATGTCGTTATAAGTTTACAAATGTAACAAACATATTTTTCTAATGTTTTTCAATTACTCAATGACCCCCCCCCCCCCCAAAAAAAAAAAAAAAAAACAGGATAGGTTATTACTTCATATTACTTGCATCCTGGACAGGTTAAGGATACTTTGAACAAATAACTCGTCATAACTTTCCACTAGAAGTCATTCCAACTAGACATAGTGGTGGACAGTCCAGGAGTCTCACCTCCATCTGACATACTGCTGCCCTTCTCCTCCATCTCCTGTTTCACTTTATCCAGCTCCTCTGTAATCTGGAAAACAGGCATCACAACCATCGATTTAGAATTCTAATGTGGGAAAGGATACTACCTCCAAGTGGTTAATCTTGAAATGTATACTGTTAGGGGTGAATATACTGGTGTTTTGTCTATAGTGAGACACATAAAACTAGAGAGGGTACAATTTCTGGGGAAATTGTAGGTTGTGCTTGCTTGCGTCGGTTGCAGATGGGTCCGTCCCCTTAAGTTTTTCCCTTTTAGTGATATTTTCAAGCATTTAGCCTACTCATATTGCATAATTCATTAAGAACCCCCTTTGAAACAAGCTGAACCCCCTTTGAAACAAGCTATTGTAACAACGTTGAAAGTATGCCCACAAAAACGTAAATAAGCTTGACATTTATTTAGGGGGAAATGGCCAAAGCGCCGGAAATGAGAATGTTTCTTTTGACATAAAGTTTAGGCTGTGGCATTGAAGACAGCGACGCACCACAAAAGCTTGAGTTTAAATACATTATTTAATGTGACATTACTTACTGTACATGCAAGTCTTGATTTGCTTAATTTCAGCCTAAACCGTGCAACGGAACGTAAATCCCAATAGAAGCAACGCAATCGTGACCAAGACGAACATTTTGACCCCAAATTTGTCTATGTAGTCTAAATATTGAGGGATCCTTAGGGCTGGGAAAATAAATAAAAATAAGAAATAATATACATGTGACAGAACAAAGGTTGTGCTCGCCGAAGGTTTGAGCACACCCAACTAGTATGACAGACGCTGGGTTTCGTCCCTGGTGATGCTCTGCCAGGCCTCTACTGCAACTGTCTTCAGTTCCTGCTTGTTCTTGGGGCATTTTCCCTTCAGTTTTGTTTTTAGCAAGTGAAATGCATGCTCAATTGGATTTAGGTCAGGTGATTGACTTGGCCATTGCAGAACATTCCACTTCTTTGCCTTAAAAAACTCTTTGGTTGCTTTCGCAGTATGCTTCGGTCCATTGTCCATCTGCACTGTGAAGCGCCGTCCTATGAGTTCTGAAGCATTTGGCTGAATCTGAGCAGATAATATTGCCCGAAACACTTCAGAATTCATCCTACTGCTTTTGTCAGCAGTCACATCATCGATAAATACAAGGGAACCAGTTCCATTGGCAGCCATACATGCCCACGCCATAACACTACCTCCACCATGCTTCATTGATGAGGTGGTATGCTTTGGATCATGAGCAGTTCCTTCCCTTATCCATACTCTTCTCTTCCCATCATTCTGGTACAAGTTGATCTTGGTCTCATCTGTCCATAGGATGTTGTTCCAGAACTGTACAGGCTCTTGTGGTGGCTGGCTTTCTAGCCGAACAGGTGCGAAAGGCCGACACAGGGAGTCGGCCTTTCGTGTTCAGTGCTACTTGCCCTTGTGGTCAAGGATATGTGTTTTCAAGCTATAATAAAATGCTACCCGTATAACTGCTTCTTTACTCCTTATTTCCCCCACAGACCAATACACAGTCTAATATTCCTTAATGCCTTTATGAGGCTAGTACATAAAATCCAGTATCTTAAACTTCTTTGCTAAAACCAGTTCCAAAAACTGACTGACCCTCCACTACCCTCACAAGGTCCAAATAACCTTGTGTATGAGCACAGAGGATTCCGTCCATTGTTCACAACCTTCCAACAGTCGTAGGTCGAGATTCTGGATTAAAACTCCCCCAGGCCCCAGGCCCTTTTTTGGAGGAGAAACCATGAATCAAAACATATAATTAATACACACAAGCAATGCTTTGAAAGGGCAATCCTTCCAAAATTTACAACAATTTGTATGTTCCAAAGAAAATCTCTTAAAATTTAAACAAAATAAATCAACACTGAAAAATCTAAACAAAATAAATCAAAAACTCTTTAAAAATTTCTTAGCCAACAAATTAACAAGTTATTCTTATCGTAGTGACTTTCCTCCGAGACCGGGTATAGCATGGCCTAGAGTCAAGCTTATTCGTGGTGGTCCTCTCCCGCGTCCCATTCAGGTATTGGATACAAGTCCGGACCGGGGAGTCCTTCTGCAAGCAAAAGAGAGGTTGGCATGTTTCTCTTTGCGCGTACAACCGCCATAGGGGAGGCAAGGCTAGAAACACCTAGAGACCGGAGAATTGGCACGCGACAGCTTATGACACTAGCTAAGATTATGATAGTCAGGAGGATAGTTATTCCCATTTTTGCAAAACCAAAACCCCAGTTTCCCATTTGTAATTTCAAAAATCCAAACCAATCGGTCCCCTGTCCCGCATGTGTTTGCACCTCCTCCCTCAGGGACTTTAGGTCAGCCATGGCCTGGGAAAACCTTCCTGCTGGGGCAGTGTTATTTGGGATGAACGTACAACATACATCACCAATTTTAGCACAAACCCCTCCATCCTCAGCCAGGAGCCAATCCAGCACCTGTCGGTTCTGCCAGGTGATGGCTGAGGTGGAAGACAGTTGCTCTCCCAGAGCCGCGAGTGCAGTCTCAGTGTAATTGATAAACCTTTGCTGATTATAATAAATATAATTGATCCACTCAGTGTTTTTGTTAGTAGTTATCCATGGTGAAATAGATTCAAACCCTGACGCTACCTCATGTCTGGCTTTGAATTCATTGGGCACCCCCCTTGGCTGACCGATGGCGTCGATGGTAACATTGGAAGAGTAGGCCCGTTTAGAGCGGACCCGGTTCTCCCCTTTGTCTGCCTCTGAGGGCATCGAAAGTAGACCACGTGAGTGACCCCGTGGACTCTAGCGCATCTCCCGTTCCAATCGATGGGCAGTGTCGACCTTAGACATTTTGCATAATCACAGAGCCAAAACACATCAGCCACAATTTGAGTTTGAAAATGATAAGGGCAGGCCGGGGGAATTGGACGCCTTGGCTGAGCTCCCTTAATCTGTCTTGCTTGCCCATCGATCAGTTTGGTGCATTGCCCACTTACTTCCCAGATGTAACTACAGTCCTGAGCTGGTACGGTCCCTACATCTATATTGCCCGTTTTCTGATAACACTCGAAAGATTTCTCTAGCGTTAGAGTTACCCCTTTCGGAATGGCCACCTCCTCCTCCAAACGTGGCAACATTCCTTCTAGGTATTGGCAGTTAAGCTTAATGTCTCTTTGGACCGGTTCTTCCGGGTCCCCTTGGACACTAAGAGTATACTCACGAGATCCTAGATATGCGAGGCATGCTGCTTCGCACGTGGGGACATTCTGTTTTATCATGTTCTCAGGTACGGTCAGCCACCGGTTGGTTTTCTCCTCGCACTCTTCCCAACCTAGGTGTGTTAGAAGTGACATACAACTCCTCGGTCCTGGCCTTAGAGCATACATAAGTCTGACAACTCGTTAGCCTGTGCTGTGAAATCAGTCCACAGATACCTTGAAGAGGGCTGGAGCAATATTTATTTCAACCTCGAATCTTTCCATAGTTCTAACTGCTGGCATTGCCTGAGCCAGTACTTGGGCTACACATTTTACGTTAAAGTCATTGCTGTACATGCCTTCCCCTAAAACATCTCTAGAGTTCAGCCTTACCTTACCCCCCTTCACTGAGCAACTTGCTCAGTGAAAGGTTTTGCGGTGCCAGTGTGGGATCTGCCTGGGGCGCCTTGTCCTCGCTTGGCCTCCTGGTTTGGAGGCTGCTTGCGTAGTGACGCTGTCAGGTTGTTTGGCGGGTTTGGCTTTGGTTCGGGAACCTCGGTTTCCGGCCTCCCTTGGGATCCTTACCCTGGCACGTCCCTTGGATCTGGTTCACTTTCTCCCTCCTGGAATTGGATACACGCCAGGAACAGGATAGCTTTGGTGACCAGAAAAACGCCAATTAGTTAGATGATCTTGGTGCATTCGTTTGCACTCTGTCATCATAGTGGAGGTGAGTTTATAGAAACCGGGACAGGGAGATAGGTATGCAGCACTAGTAACTTAGCCCTCCAATCCAGAGTTTTCAGTTTAGTGATAGCTTTTGTGAAACTTTATCAGGAACAATAGTGGGTGTTGGTCCTGCTTGTTCTGCCAACCGGCAGTCGGTTCTCCGTGCCACGACAGTAGTAGCTGGGAGTTTGTTAACTCAGAGCCAACAGAACATTGTTATAGTCATCAACAAACCCCTGGTTCTATCACCTTAACCACCAAGGCATATTTGTTAATAATTACTTTGGTTTCACATTTCGAATGTCAAAATTGCTGTGCATCCTTCTCTCCCCCGTGTCTCCCTGCGTTTCACTCACCCCCCTTCTTCCCAGTTGGAACACAACCAGGGAAGGGATTGTTTGTTGTCCTGGCGGTTGAGTTTCATTTTCTGATCCCTTTCTTGGGAGCAGGTTTGAGTGACTGTTCGCCGTTGTCCAGGGTGGCTTGGTAAGACTTTCAAGCCCTGGATATGGTCCTTGGTCTTAAGCAACGACCACGCCCAGTCCTAGGACTGAGATTAAACAACGTTATTTGTGTGCTTTGCTTTAGGACAGCACAGTCCTGTACTGTCACAGGGAGATCAGAGTCAATAGGTGTTATCAAGTCTGATCCGAGGTTTTTAACAGTGATTCTAGATGAAATCACACGGTTGACCTTTGACACTGTACTGTTAGTCACAGTCGCTTGTGTCCCTGTGCACAGTTTCTACGCGGAGTGTTCCACTTTCTCCGGTAGATTTTAAGAAGGACCCGGTCACCAGGCTGGATAGTGACTGGCTTTGGAGGTTTCTCCTCTCTCTCCCTCTCCCTCTCCCTCTCCCTTGGGATACGCCCTGGATGGATCCTGGACACTCCTACACAACATCTTCAACAAAAGCTTCGGCATTGTTAAATCAGTATCCAGTATATTGGGATACAGTTCTGCTAGACTTTGTACAGTTCATTTGTTTAGTGTCCGCAAAGAAATTGTAAATGCTTTTGTTAAGGTCTGTCCCTTAAACTAGCCGAATTCAAACAACAAGTCTATAATTTAGCCGTATTTAGATTTGGCAAATTAGCCTAAATACGCACGCATTTTCATGAATAACATTCAAATCCTATGCGGTTTACTGTTACTCCGTTTCTTATATTATTGCTCCACTCGGTAACAAAAGTTTATTTGAAATAATCCTCCCTGCGTCTATTTCAACTAAGATTTTACGTTTTAGGGATTTTTAGGGACAAAATGTGCGTCCAACGTAATCCCCCACGTCACAACGCTGCTTCGACAAGACACTTGTCTCCGCGATAGTAGAAAGCTTAGCACATATTTACTCATCATTCATTCGGGTTTTTGACGTACATGGGGTTTTGACAAGACAAATTCTGCTTGATGCAACATTGCTTACGTTTTTGCATCTGAAAACATGAGACTTTGCGCCTTCTGTCCACACACGCCACTAACTACATTTTTTATAAGTGATTCTCTTACCTTATCGAAGATGTAGGTTTGTGGATCACGTCGGGGTCACCAATTGTGGTGGCTGGCTTTCTAGCCGAACTGGTGCGAAAGGACGACACAGGGAGTCAATCCAAGTTTTCAGATGCAAACTCACGTTTATTGATCAAGTCAGAAAGGCAACATACACTAGGTCTCTCCGAACACAAGATTGAGAGCCTACTTAATAATTGAATACAGACAGTTTATATAGTGCACAGAACGCCCCTGATCTCCATGGCAGTTATCCTGCCATGGTGTGATTATCTTCTAAACCCCAAAATGTCAGTTTGCCCTGCCCTCTGTTCTTCGTACAAGGTCTGAGCTCTCGTTATCTCTTGTAAGCGTTTGGTAAATATGTGATGTTCTCTCAGTCTTCTGCTGAGAGACAGAAATGTCAAGACAACCCTACATCATGGTGTTTCCCCTTAGTTTTAACCTGAGGTGTCTTATATCCAGTTTTCGGCCCACAACACTCTTTTAGATGTTTTTTGGCAAACTCTAATCTGGTCTTCCTGTTTTTGAGACTCACCAATGGTTTACATATTGTGGTGAACCCTCTGTATTTACTCTGGTGAAGTCTTCTCTTAATTGTTGACTTTGACACAGATACGCCTACCTCCTGGAGAGTGTTCTTGATCTGGCCAACTGTTGTGAAGGGGTTTTTCTTCACCAGGGAAATAATTCTTCTGTCATCCACCACAGTTGTTTTCCGTGGTCTTCCGGGTCTTTTGGTGTTGCTGAGCTCACCAGTGCGTTCTATCTTTTTAAGAATGTACCCAACAGTTGATTTGGCCACACCTAATGTTTTTGCTATCTCTCTGATAGGTTTGTTTTGATTTTTCAGCCCAACGATGGCTTGCTTCACTGATGGTGACAGCTCTTTGGACTTCATACTTGTAACAGCCCTACTGAAGAGCAGAGCCATGGCTGGCTGCACACACCACACTGTCTGAGGGAACGGAGCACGTGTGATGACAGCTTGGTCTCAATCTGGAAAACACATTAAAAAGGTCTGTTAGAGAATACAAAACCAAAAGGGAGAGCAAGTTCTGCGACTGTTGACGCTCAGCAGGATTGGAATTTCTGGGAAAACAACTGAGGATTCCTTCGTCAGAGATATAAAATACCTCACCAGAAACTATACATTTTTACATTAGAGAATATCTTGGAACCAGTAAAACCGGTAAATGTACACAAGAAGCAAAGCAAACATATGAGCAGATTACAGAGGAAAGACATGCAAGTACCCCTCGTGTTAAAAGAACATAAGCCTTGCTTTATCTCCTTCCATTACTTCTTCCCCCTTAAGTCAGCAAATTACTACCATGGTAGCGTTATCTGCCTCTTGAGGTCTAAGACTGACCCTTCTTTAGATTATCTGTGTGCTGTCAGGGATTTTTTTAATCCTCCATTAGGTATCTATAACTCATTTTGTTCTAATGGAAATTTGCAAAACTGACATTCCAAACTCATACTGGAGACTTTTATTTATGACACGCAATCTTACCCATATAATTGTTCTTTAGTTCCGATTATTTTTAAACTTTAAACAGTTTATTTGCCATTAAGTTATCTTAAATACAGCACTACACAACTATACTCTGTTGGGCAGCATATTTTCTCCCGTTGTCCGACATATTTACTATGTGAAGCCTTGAGAAAAACAGCCTGAAAAATCTGTGGGAAGAAAAGGAAAACAAAGTTCCCTTATAGTGAGTTTCCTGTTAACTCTATCATGACTGTAAGCTCCTCACTAAGGCTTACTGCATGTGTCTGGTTATCGTTTCTCTTTTGTATTATTAACCATACTTTTGCCAAAATTTGACTTGAATTTCAGTAAAAAATATATTTGAATCCCTGATTCGGCAACTCCACTGCCATTGTTAGGTATGTGACGCCAGCAGACCAGCATGTGTCGTGCCCCACCCTGTATCAGTTAAGCCACTGCTCCACTGGTCTTCAAACATTGAGTCAAACCTGTCCTAAGTTACCCAAGCATGCTAAGAGTTCCATATCTCCCTGTACTAAAATAGGCAGTGCGTTCAGATAGCCGACAAGCAGTCTAGTAATGTGAACCCAGAGGACTGGGCTGTTGAGTTTAATATAATGTACGTTAACAACTAAAGCTTGCAGTCTTGTTGCCCAGGGTGTATTTGTTTGTAAGATTATCTAAAGCTTATGTACCGTAAACCATCTAAATATATAACCCAGGAAGTGTCAGAGGCAACTAACTTCCTGTGTCTTGGAAGTGTGAGAAGAGGCGATAAAATACTGCTGCTTGCATATCATCTGTCAAAGTTCTTAATAAGAATTAACATAATATGTAATAATATAAGCTAACACATAATGCTAAACACAGTAGACAATCTATTACAAACAATCCGACTTAATCTACCAACAAAGGCCCATCATATAATATAACCATTACTATCATGGCCATAATAGATTGATACAGCGCTTAGATCTTAGATCTGTACTTGTATGTCCATTATTGTCAAAGAAAGCAATAGAAGGTGATATTTGTGTGGAATTATTAAACAAATTAGCTATATCTTCTAGGCGATGATGGTAAACATGTAGAATTGATTTAAATCTAAATATTTTATCATAAATTATAACGAGGAAATAATTAAGTAGCATTACATTTACAAACTGTCAACATGTTCCTCAATAGCAGTCAAGGGGATAGATCCTAAACTACTAGGCCGCAACCCGGCATCACTGGTGATGCTGGAAGAAACACCGTCACAGACTACTGTAAGGCTCGATGATGCCATTGGTGAAGAAAATGGGGTACTGCAGTGATAGTCGTCCTACAGTAGTAACAGTCATCGTAGGCTAATCATATTGTTCTTTAAAAAATTATATAGGTTAGTCAACCCTCAGTTCTTCTGTGTATGAATCATGCTGAGCATCTCCGTGATGTTTTTGTTTTAAACTCTTATGTGTGAGAACTTAGGTGTAATGCACAGAAAGAACATATTCGAACAGTTTATACATTGCAGTGTAGCCAAGTCACATTCGCCTATTTTTATAAAATAATATATATGAATATATTGAAATACATTTACCAAACGTTATTTAAAGTCGAGGAAATAGGACAGCAAGAACAAAGGGGGATCCCCATAAAGCGATATAGATCGGTCTACTTACCAGCTCTCGTTTTTCAAATCCGTTATTCGACCTCATACATTAGTAAATGTGCGTTAAGTTTAACAGTTATTTTGGATTTGAGATATTGCCGCAAAGAAACATGAACTTGAACTGAATTGTCTTCCTGCTTGACAGCACACCCGCAGCCCGCAAAGCCTCGCTTACAGTGGTGAAATACCACAAGTTGTAGTGTGGAGGCGGGTGATCTTAGCTTGCCCAACTCAAAATACAGAAATTAATTCTGCAAATAATCCAAAATACCTGGATATTCTCAAACACATTTCGATTTGGTTTGCATTTATAGCTACTTCAACTCAAGAATAAATATAACGTGCTCAGTGAAAGTTCACTTTTTATATTAATTCTCATTTCCTCCCTCAAATATTGCAAAACAAATCTCAGCAGATCTTATGATGACAATGAATACCAGACATGGACAAGGATGAGCACTGTACTTTACGATTAGCCACTTCAGTCATGATCTGCTATTGAAAACAAGATGCAGACAAATTGCTTTTATTATGCTGCATGTCAATAGTGTGACACTAATTTGTTTTGACAACATTTACTTATTTTGCATAATATACTGTATAGTTCATATTTGTAAAATGCATGGATGGGTTTGTCATCCTCACGTGACATATGACCTGGCTATGCAGCAGTGTCATCTAGTGGTTATGAGTTACTGAACGTTCATTGAATAAAAAATGAATTGGATTAATCATTTAAAATTATTTAACCAAAACTCTGTCATATTCATGCACCACACATATCAAGTTAATATAATGTATTTTATTTTTTTCTATAAATATGTACAGATAACCAAAATCATGTTTACAGTAACCAATTATACTTAAAATAGAACAGAGCTTCAGAACATCCTCAGCTACCATATATAAACACCCATCTTCTCAACACTGCTTGTGTCATCTTAATCACATTGATGGTAACTAGTAAACTGCAAAACAAAAACTGGTTATAAATGGCTATTTCAGATGTCTGATAATAGACAGGTAAATGCATTTGAGCGACCTGGTTTGTTTGAGTGGTATCATCAGTATGCACCAATGGCAGGCTCTGGAATGTTGGTGGCATGCATGTCCCTGGTCATGTTGGACTTCTCCTTAAGCTTGGCTTGAAGCAGTGTGTGCTCAACCACTCCAATGCGAATGTCCATCTGAACGATCTCTTGCTTCAGCTTTGTCAGACTCTGTTTGATCTTGACCACAGGGGCTGCAAAAGAAAATGTAAAAAATGGAAGATGCAAAGGTTGATGAAGCTGTGTATATATAATAATAGTATATAAGAAACAATCTTACCTTATGTCTTAATTCGTTCTATGTCGTTATAAGTTTACAAATGTAACAAACATATTTTTCTAATGTTTTTCAATTACTCAATGACCCCCCCCCCCCAAAAAAAATAAATAACCAGGATAGGTTATTACTTCATATTACTTGCATCCTGGACAGGTTAAGGATACTTTTAACAAATAACTCGTCATAACTTTCCACTAGAAGTCATTCCAACTAGACATAGTGGTGGACAGTCCAGGAGTCTCACCTCCATCTGACATACTGCTGCCCTTCTCCTCCATCTCCTGTTTCACTTTATCCAGCTCCTCTGTAATCTGGAAAACAGGCATCACAACCATCGATTTAGAATTCTAATGTGGGAAAGGATACTACCTCCAAGTGGTTAATCTTGAAATGTATACTGTTAGGGGTGAATATACTGGTGTTTTGTCTATAGTGAGACACATAAAACTAGAGAGGGTACAATTTCTGGGGAAATTGTAGGGTGTGCTTGCTTGCGTCGGTTGCAGATGGGTCCGTCCCCTTAAGTTTTTCCCTTTTAGTGATATTTTCAAGCATTTAGCCTACTCATATTGCATAATTCATTAAGAACCCCCTTTGAAACAAGCTGAACCCCCTTTGAAACAAGCTATTGTAACAACGTTGAAAGTATGCCCCCAAAAACGTAAATAAGCTTAACATTTATTTAGGGGGAAATGGCCAAAGCGCCGGAAATGAGAATGTTTCTTTTGACATAAAGTTTAGGCTGTGGCATTGAAGACAGCGACGCACCACAAAAGCTTGAGTTTAAATACATTATTTAATGTGACATTACTTACTGTACATGCAAGTCTTGATTTGCTTAATTTCAGCCTAAACCATGCAACGGAACGTAAATCCCAATAGAAGCAACGCAATCGTGACCAAGACGAACATTTTGACCCCAAATGTGTCTATGTAGTCTAAATATTGAGGGATCCTTAGGGCTGGGAAAATAAATAAAAATAAGAAATAATATACATGTGAGAGAACAAAGGTTGTGCTCGCCGAAGGCTTGAGCACACCCAACTAGTATGACAGGTTTCAATTGAAAATTTAAGAGAGTGAGCAAGCCACTGTACTTTATGTAAAATGATGTAATACTAGCATTAACAGAAACTGCCAACGTATATTAACATGTTCTCCAACCTCTGCCAGCACTCTGGTTCTCGCAGTTACTCCACCACTTCCCTGCTGATAGCGCTCCTTAGCCTGGGAAGAAAAACACATCTTAGACACAATGCCTGTCTGAACCTATATGTAAGATCAGAGAGTAGATATTACCCCTGTCTATTTCTAGGTTAGCCATCACTAACAGGAAGAGATCCTGGGTGTTTACCTCACTAAGTTTAGACTGAGCACTGCGGTACTCCTGAATGAGGTGCTCCAGCTGGTTGTTGATGTATTTCTCTCTGCTGCCCACCTTCTCCAATGTCTTCCCTATCTCCTCCTGCAGCTTGTCCAGGTAGCCCTGGGAAACATTAAAGGGTCAGTTGTGGTAGGCATGACAGACGTTGTGCCACCTCACTGAAAAAAAGGATTACTGGCTTGTCCAATTATCATTAGTCCATCTTTGAAATTATATAAAGACGAGTTGCTCAACTAAAAGCAATGGAACAATCTAACTTCAGGCCACCTGGGTCTCCTTCAGTGAGGATTTAATTCCATCTCTGTGTTGATGCATTTGGTCCACATGGATCCTCCAGTCCTGGTAAAAAAAGAATGAATGAAAAATGAATACAAAAAAATACTGAAATACTGTTATATATATATATATTGTTGTTGTTGCCAATTCATCCTACTTTGACTTTTACCCAAAATATGTTTGGAAGCAGTAACAGTCCTAACCTTGTTGTCTGTTCTGATGGTAACTTTCAGCTGTGGTAGGACCCTTTCCACCTCCAAGTTCCACTCTGCAGCATCTGTGTTGGACTCTAATATGTCATCAGGCTTTGAAGACAGGCTAGCTACCTGTAACAATACAAATGAAAAGATAATAGGTGAAAAAATAATTCATTTTAATTAATTTACTAGATAGCGGCATTGTATTTTAATCCATTCACTGACACAACTTAATACAACCGGTTCTGAAAAGCACTCACACTCGGATTGGTCCTTGATTTCAGCGCCTCGAGGTCCATAACGTTATCTTCTTCAAAGTCATCTGGTTCATCCTGAGTAGAGAATTTGTTTTAATTGAGCATGACGGATTAAAAATATATATTTTAAACCGGACTGCATTCATTTAGAAAAAGTGCCAAGGAAAAGAAGCTGTGGAACCGAGAAAGTAAGAAGGGGATACCTACTGTCATCTCCTCTTCCACCTTGCTGAGCGTTAGTTCAGCATCATCCTCCATCACTGACTCTTCCTCCATCTCCTCTGTGGGGTAGTTTGGTCTGAGGAAATGATACAACCTCAGAGTAAAGAAAAGTTTCAAGTCTGACTGAACAATTGAGATAAGGATGGCAGACACAGGGATGGCAGTACATAAATCTGATCAATTATTCTTCAACATACCTTTTCCAGACAAAGCCCCTCTTCTTCAAAACCTCCTCTATTAACCGGTCCAGTACATAACAGACATGTTCCCCTGAACCTGCTTTGAGTTTTGATGGAGGGAAGTCCACCAGACCACCCTGCGATAGCAAGAGGAACATTATGAATGCAAATCTGACATGTCCAGAAACCTCAGCCATGCCTAAAACCATGACGTGAAAAAAGGTGGTAAATACAAATGTGGGAGTTGTAGACTACTTACAAATGCTCTCAACTCTGATAGAATATTGGACACTGTGGCGTTGGGGTCATCGTATTCTTGCGGCTGTTCGAATGGTCTTCCAGCTTCATTGATGAGCCAAGAGGCGATGATGGTAAACATGTAGAATTGCTCGCCTGGATTGGAGGGCGTGTAGGCATATGATGCAAAGTAATGTCTGCGGTAGGGAACACATACAGTAACAATAAACGTTAATGCTTAACAATAAACGCTAAATGCTTTAGCTTAATGTAAAGCTGAAGTTGGACCGTACAGTACGAGTGAACGGGAAAAGTGACTACTGTTTTGGTCACTTGTTCCACAACGCACGAAACACAAGTGCGTGGCTCTACTAACCTCGAGAGCGCTTTCATGTTGTGCTTTGAAAGTACTTCCTCCTCGTAATCCAATAGTTTTAATTTGTCCAGCAAGTCCTCCATGACCATGAACATCTGATAAACTGCTCCAGGACCCCTTTCATCGTCATCTCCTCGTCTACTGTCGTCTGCCATCTGTCCGCTTAGCGTTGTAGCTTGCTAACAAGCAAATCAGTGACAATTAACCCAAGTCCAAATATTCTTTAGGATTTAGTAAAGTAGCGTTAAATGTTGATACTGATCAGCAAAGCTGTCACCAAACCAAACAACCTAACGTTAGCTAGCCAGCTAGCTGCTAGTGCTAGCTGGTCTTGTGTATGTTTACCTTCCGTCGTTGTCAAGCAAACCAGTTGGAAGTAGATAATGTTAGCTAGCTAGCTAGCATTAATGTTTTAAGATAAGTTGAATTGTTGGTAGAAGCAGTTAGTAACTAGCTCCCTCGGTAGGTAGAAACAAAGTAATTTTGAAGCAGGGGTACTTAACATTACGTATTAAGACGATAGCTACCTACTCTGCCACTACTAGTGGCACTAGTTAGCTAAATCCGATGGAAGAACTGTGTTCCTCACCTCAGCATCCCTTTGACAGCGACCAACTATTTGTTTATCTCTTTCTGCACCATGTAGCTATTCGTGGATTGCATTCAAATTATCGCCACCTACAGTACTGGAGAGGAGTCAGATACGTTTTTAATTTAAGATACCTTGACCAGCTTGAAATTATATTTTGCTTTATATAAAATGTTTTTGGCAGGTGAGAGAGTTATCAGCTTGAAGCCAATTCATATCAATTTGTACCAAGAGGTGCTCTGTTTAGTTGAAAGAAATATGGCACGAACCCCATGCTCTAATGCATGTTTACAGTTTCTCAGTGTAGGCTAATTGGCCAATGCTTTTACATAAATCATTTGGAGATGCATCAAGTGCAAGATTTCCCACATCCCACATACTCAAAGTGATGTAAATTGTCTGTAATTCTGGAATGAATAATTGCAGTGCTACCCACATAGAATACCGTTTTTTTCTACAAAATGAGAGGTAATACAGTTTTTAATAAAGTCCTTCAGGGAAACAGCTGCTTGTCCTCCCCCTTTCTGCCTCAAATTATGTCACCTCGAAAGCAGTGTCTCTGCTTATTTCTTCTCCTCTCTTTGGTTGTCCTGTCCTGTTGTTTATCCAGTTTTTCCTTGTGATCAATATTCCCTTTTTAAAACTCAGATGTCACTGTCTTTGTAGTATTTTTTTTTTGTTAATAGGCATAGCATGCTGTTGGAAATGACGATCAACGTAAATTAACCTTGCTTACTTTCTTGCTTATCCTCTGAGTATTCAGCTGGAAGCACCTGTTCACACGTACGACTAGAGTAGTTGAGTTGATGAATGAATTTGAACAGTTTGATGGTGATGGCCATATATTTTTGTAGGAGAAAATTAATTCAATGTTTCTTTAAATCAAATTAAAAACAAGCATTCTTTGGTTGAGGTTACCATGATTATTTGCTGTCCCAATAAAAGTGTCTCACAAGAGATTTTGAATGTTGGTTCTCTCTCTGGATTCTCTCTTGCTCTTTTGCTGTCTTGGTCTCAAATTATTTCTCCTGTTTCTCTCTCTTTATTTATCTGTCTTTCTCTCTCTCTCGCAGTCTCTTTCTCTCTCTCAGATGGACATATCCAGTGGAGCACAGCTGCACGCATGACTGCACATGGCATTATAGAGGCATGCAATTTCACCGGTACCTTAGTACACTAGACCTTGTGCACTTTTCCATCCATCGAATAACCCAAACAAACACACACACACAAGCATGCACACTCTCAACCTATATGATATGTCAAAGCCAGACTCTGAAGGGCTAGGATGTGTTTCTGCCGGTTAATAATTCATGTTGGAGCACACTCCTGCTGTTAAGCAGGGCTTGCCGGATGAGGAGATGGGAGGAGGGACGGGTGTGTGTGCTTGATCTGCATGCTGGTCCATGTCGGTATACACACACAGGTGCTCCCCTGGTGACTGATGTTTGAGGACTTGCGTGCATGGTTGGCAGACAGCTTGCTGTGTGCAGACTTGTGGGCTGACTGCGTCTATATACGTGGACGAGCAAAATAAAAGCTTTGTTAGAGATGCAATTGAATTGTTATGCCGGCTCAGCAAATAGGTATATAAAGATTTTCATTTCCAGCCATATGGGTCAGTGAGAAACCGTTTATTTTTTATTTTTATACAAGATAATTACTATTGCACACGTGCAACAACTCTGCGTCATTGTAGACAATATCAGTATGTGAATAACATATTAAAATCAGTCCAGTAATTGTGCCATGAATACTGAATGAAGGATGAATCAGACGTGTTGTAGAACCACTGTTGCATTTAGAAGCATTAACTAGGATCAGGATGGAGAGGGACACACATCTCACACACATCTCACACAACATCCATCTCTAAAGCCGGTAGCTACTCACGTATTTCCGCTAAATGAAGCATCAGATTATCAGGTCCATACTGGAGTCAACTCACTACATTGTGTCTGTGCAAACACAGTGGGTGGAAGTCTCTAAACACACTAGTGTCTACCACATACGAGCATCTCTTTTTCAGCAGCATTAAACACACTGAAGATATTGGAAACCTGGCCACTTTCTCTCAGCACTCTGATTACAGGCTCTTGCCTGCCAGAAAACATGTCAATTTCAAGACTATTCCCTCTAGAGTCTGACAGTATTGTGTGGGGCGTTCGATACAGAGGTAATTGGAAGGACAGACAGGTGGATGCACAGCTCAACCTGACTGACACTGTAATGAGCGCCCTGTTCTAAGCTGCCTTCCCGCAGGGGCGTGAGGGAGGATGTGGAGGGATGAATAACAAACAGGAACAGCTTTCATTTGCTGCTTGAACCCTTGTTCTGAAGATAATGGACCTTTTTGTTCAAGTAGGATTTCCTGATCCTTCTCAACACAGACTTGTGTGTCGCCTCTTATTTTAAACATTCCCTTTCCTTGCTTTAATCACCACCGAATGGCCTTCATTTGTTGAGTTATTTTTGAGCACCCGGTATTTCACTGTATACCTCTTGGATATGTTGAGTTCAAATTGAGGGGGTCTCGGTCCTCTGTAAAGAGTTCACTGTCTGGAGGCATGAACCACATCTGGCAGTAGAAACTCCATTTTAATTGAAATTGTGATTGGAACCCTGAGCTGAAACTCCTACACATGAAAACAACAACTGACACTGGGGTTACTTATAGCCTCAAATGCCTCAATCAATGAGCTGCTAAAAGCAGAATGAAAGTTCTCCTTATTCCCAGTTGACCCCACTGTATTCCAGTGGCTCTAATCCTCCTTGCAAAAATTGTTTCATAGCTTGCCTCAAATCCTGCCACTGGTGCAGTAGAGAATGTTTGTTTGGTAGGTTTAATACAAATATTTTACCAAGACAGTTTAGAAATCATAATTGTACTGTATGTCGGATGGAACACAGCTAAGGTGGTTAGACACTGACACACAAATTATCAGTCCATCAGTAAATCTAGTAAAGACCTATAGAATATAAAATATTATGGTGTTTGACATTAATCTGATATATCACATATTGGGGAGGAACAAAGACAGGGATTGCAAGTAACATAATTAATTATTTAGTTTATGCAGAGAAGATCTAGTGTTCACAATGCCACATGAATCGAGAGGCCCACTCATTTTGACAGGACACTTGAATTAGCCAGGAGCTAATTTCCTTTCCACAGATTGCTGGAGGGCCTGAAATCTGGGACTGTAGGTTAATGCAAACTAAATAGATTAAGATAAATGCAATCACTCTGAAAGTAGTTGCTCTTCCCCATCATAAGTATTGTATTCAGGTGATTTATAGCTTCTGTTTTGAAGGTGCCATACAGTAGCATATACAACTAGGTGTGGTTGAAAATGTCACTCCCACAAAGAAGTTCAGAGGATTGTTGCATTTTATAACTGTCCTTATCTTTGATTTTTTTTGATGATATTGGTTGCTTGACAACCTGGAACCTGTGAAGCACAAGTGTACATATTTATGCAATCGTTTGTACAGTAGGAGTGAAGAGGTACAGGCGGCGGTGGTTTCACCTTTCCAAGATTGCAGGAGCTATAAAAAGAGTCCCTGAAATTAGACCCAACAGCTGACAACCCACACAGAGCTTGAATTAATGTCCTTAAACCTCTTCCAGGCTCCACTGAACATGCAGGATATGTGGCATGTCTGATCCAGCAAACCAATTGTGTTGAAGCTATTGTTGAGAGCCTTAAGGAACAGAAGCACAGAAAGTGACTTTCTGATAGAATTGCATGGCTGTTAGTTTTTAACATTAATGCCAATAATGATGATTAAGCTTGAATGCACTGGATTCCATATAAATCTTTTTAATGCTTAAATTGCAGATTCTATAATGATTCGAATGGATTGAAGATTTTTGTGGAATTCATTAGCACAGACGCTGTGACAGGAAATAGGAGAGTATTTGCTTCAGGGCAATATTTATACTGACAAACTGCCACTTTGACCTCTCTGCTTAATATGGACTTGCACAGTAAATTCCCCTCCAAGTCGCAGAATGACTGGCATTTCATTTCCATCTTAATACAAAAGCGAATCTTGAGGACACTGCTGACTCAGTTGACGGTTCTTGCTTTGCTCCAATCTACATCAAGTTTGTGATTTTAATTTAAACCATAGATGAGACTGGCAGGCTGTTATGAAAATGCACAAGCAAGTCATCTGGGACCTCGGTTCAGTCTGTCACTAGACATTTGCAAAGATTATTATTTAATAGGCTTGCAGTTGATTAGTTACATTTGCAAAGATTGTGAAGAGAAGCTTTTATAATAATTCCCATGAGAGTTGACTACTGCATTTTACGTTTATTTATACAAAAACAAAGCCATAATGAACCGTCAGATCTGCTTGTACAGTGCACATCAATGGCAGTTCTTGCTTGTTGTCATTAAAGCATACACAAAATCACAAACATACAATACCATTGATCCATCATATAGTATGCCCTATAGAATCAAAACTAGCAAGCAGGACATTTCATTCCACATCATCTTGAAGGAAAAACTAATGTTATGTTACAGTACACCTCAAACCAGCCCAAGATTTTACATCAAATTTGCACATTTACAGTTCATACATATAAATGTGCATTTTATTATAAAAGTCTGTATATTCTTGCGTAGCCATGAAAGAAAAGATCTTCCCAATGGACATAAAACATGTGACAATAGAAAGTATTGTAATAATAGAACAGTTCCTACAGTGTTTTCATGTTGATTTAAATAAAAATTTAACAATAGTTGGAGAAGGTTATTAGGGCTTGCTAAAACTAAAACTAAAAGTTATAATAAGAGAAAGGAAGTATTTTGTCAAATTAAATGCTTATCTAGTGGTACAGACCAATGACTCTTTGCATCTCCCTGACAATGTTTATGGACCGAATAAATCCAAACTACATGGCAAGATCTAAACATTTGGGTAAGAACATTCTTTTCTGTGGTCGCCAATGCACATCACAGTTCCCAAGTACAGTAGATGTTTACAGAATAAGACACATTTGCTTGGGAGAAGTAGTTTGTTAACATCTATCTGGTATAGTACTGCATAATATTTTGTAGATCAACAGTCGAGGCCCTTTTGAATAACACTTTATGATTAATTATTTCAATTGTTGATTACATTGTATTCACTGTGGAGTTGCGTTGCCATAGTAACTTTAGTAATGAAGGGGATGATGTAAACACACTGTAAACGCTGTCAAATGAGAACCGTCTGTAAAATCAGTAAATATTAGTATATTCATTCAACAACATTGATTAAAATGGCCAATAATTTATTGAACAAGTCTTAGTGCCAGAAACAGAACAATAACCATTAATCATTCCCTTTGTACTTTCCTAAAATAACGCAATAACACTATCGATAAAACATGCATTTCAGGATTATCTGCACATATTACGTGAATCTATACTCTTAAACTGTGCATACTTTCTTGGACAACTTCAATAACTTGTTCTCAACTCAAACTTAACCAGCTCTCCATGGGATTTCAGACCTACAGTTACAATACATGCAATTCTAACACTTTCTTAATCCAAGTGTTTGCTATTGTAGAAAGTTTTTAGATATTTTAAATCAACCTAATGTTATACTGTTTTGTGGCTTCCATTTAACCACATATCAACCACAGCAATTTATTATACTAATTCACTAATCTACCACTGATACCTGGTGAATCAATGAATTTTAAACATACAGAGCCCAGTCTGTTGTTTATTTAACTTAATATAGCCTTACTTTTCCAGACTCTTCAGAGACCAGCTGAGATCTGTCTTGATGATTACATGATTATGGTTTTGCTATGTACAACATTTTACATTCTGATTTAAGATTGATATCATACAAAACTTTCCTTGACATTCAGAATCCTCAATAAAATCGCAAGCTGTGTAGCTTTTTTCCCCTTTAGTTAATAATTTTCTTTCTCTTTCCAGCCAACTTGTTTAAAATACATTCCAACTTGCCGATGCTTGTTTGAACATTCATCACAAAGAAACCTCTTTACACCAGTCACACATCTTGGTATTTGGCTTCCTGACTTAAATTCATCTTAAATGAATTCTTAATTAAGTAGCGTCTCTCTATTTCTAATGAACACTTGCTAGGTACTGCAGGTAATTTATTCCATGAAAAAAACTGTTTTTGAAAGTCTTCATGTGACCCATAATGTAAATAATAAGATACATGTAAAAGCTCACTAATAATACTATCTTTAACTACTGTACCAGTTATATTCACTGACCAAGTTACAAAAAGGATAGCCCCTTCAAAGGATGCTCAAAATCTATATCCAAGCACCTTTTTGTTTCAAATAGTTATGAAGTGAAATGTCTGTCTTTGATCGCAGACCCTCTGACTTGCAATTCACTGCAAGCTCAACTTTTATTTCCACCTTTATGTTGAGTGACTTGAGTGTGTTGGAGCCACATCCCAGGCAGACTTCTACTTCCTCTCATACTCATCCTCCTTCCCCTCATCAACTGCCTCCACACTGAAATTTCCTTCCTCTCCTATCCGGATAGCGGCAGGCTCCTCCACAGGGCCTTCCCTCTTGGTTTCTGTCACCACCTCGGTGTAGGTGACTCCTGGGCTTTTCCTTCCCTTGGTTGGCGTCACCGCCTCTGCCTCCTCAGCACCCTCGGCTCCCTCCTGGCCCTCCGCCACAGTCCTTTCCTTCTTTAGCTTGATCCGGAAGGACTCCTTGGTAGGGGCCTTCTTGGCGATGTTCTCCTTCAGCCTCTCCCCGGACTGTTTGAGGCGTTCGCCAGCCTGGTGCATTTTCTCCCTCTTTTCGGGTGGCACCACCTTCTCGCCCAGGTTATGAAATTTGGTGCCCAGGTTGTCCTTGGTCTTGGTCATGCCCTCCTTGGAGAAGGCAGCCTTGATGCTCTCAATGCCCTTCATACCGGACTTTTTCAGGCGTGTAGCCCTTGTCGAGTCGGCCTCCTCCACCACCATGTACTCCTCATCCGAGGAGATGTCGGCGGGGATGTCGTAGGTGTCCGGTTCAATCTCCAGGGCCTCCATCCCAATGGCTCCCTTGGGAGTCTTTGTCACTGCTACCGAGGGGATCTCATGCTGCCCCTAGAGAAAGGCAAATACATTTGGTAAAGCAACCGTTACCTGCTGTTTTGAGTGTTTTATTTTATGTTGTTTTATTTAATTTTACAGAAACATTCAGAACTGGCGCCTCACTGAATTAACAGTGGATATCTCAGGTTGTAAAATGTGTTTTTTAGCCTGGAATAAGGGTGGCATTGGGAGTCACAGCCAATGTGAACAATATGAAGGGGTCAGAGGTCAGAACCGTCTTTCTCTACTGATCCGTTGCAGTGGTTAAATGATTGACCTATAAAGTCTCAAATGTGATGGAAAAACAGGAGACGCTGGGGTTGTGTAAGTGATATCTTCAAAGATGGGAGCCCCATTGTTATTGCATTCTGTATGTTGCCAGGTTTTATCATTTTCTCATGAGAGTGCCATGAAATCTTTAATGTTACGCTCTTTACAAGCCTGTGTTAGTTTTTTGTTTTTTGTCCTTTCCACTGATCGTTTTCTGTTCTTTTGAATGCCTAAAATGTCTTCGAGTTTGTCCTTGCAGCGTAGAAAGTTTGCAACAGTATAGGTTCTGCTGTGCTATATATGTCATGCCATTAACCAGGCCATACCATGAGTGGTATCAAGCATCCACTCTCTGTGGGGATATCTGTTTCTCAACACAGACCACAAGATATCATGACTGTCAGCAGCCACATCAAATCTATGAATGGATGTTCTCTGTGACTTACTCGACATGGATGGCAAAGAGAGAAACTTGTAAAGAAAATGTAATTGATTCTTCTAATTATAACAAGCCAAAATGACTTCCTTTGCATTATGAAATGTCACCTGCAAACATACAGTACAGAACTGTACTGTATGTTTGCATTCACAGTGTCAGATGATAAGACAGTCTCAGGATATGTTTTTTATGGCAAATTGAATTCTTGATTAAGTAGCGTCTATTTCTAATGAACACTTGCTAGGTACTGCAGGTGACTTTGAATCTGAGACCCAATTAATCCTAATTAAGACCCAGACACCAGCCAGGATCACGGTCATTAATCAAGAGGAGTACTCGTCGGTCCATGCCCAGACTCTGTGGATGACACAATAATTACACCACCAGGGAACATGGACCAGGATGTGTATTCATTTCATTACTTGATTATCACTAATGTTTTATAATAGTAAAGCCCTATTTATGTTGATCGATCAGTGCAACAGTCCTTCTGATGAAAGAACCTTCAACAGAAGGCTCAAGGAGGTTGACTTTGTTGTTTCCTCCGTTGGCATGGTTACATGAACTCAAGTATAGGCACATTCAATTATTCCTCTATATTCGGCTGAAGGATTTTTGTGTCTTAAAGTTCTTTTGATAGTGTGCATCATTTCTTTTCATGCATGGCTTTTCAGTTTTTTTTAATGGTGGGTAAAAAGAGCTGTCTTTAAGGGTTTATTCATGTAACCCCACATTTCTGTTGTTCACGTTCAACAACACGCTCAACGCGATTTATAATTAAACATGATTTATCACATTATTAGACTTTTTTGTTTATCTTGCCGCAACATTTGTTCTGGTCGTAAGTGTGTCAGTCTCATTATAAATCACTATAAAACAAGTCATTTATCTCTTTCCTATTACTTCCTGGTTCATGCAGGGTGAATGTTGATTGCTGTATCCTCTTATTCATCCTTAACCATGCTTTTCCAATGCTTCTGACCATGGATCAGTGAACAGTCATTGCTTCTTAACTAACGGAACCAATAGAGCCATTGCTGTGTCATAGGCTAAAGCACTATATTAGGAGATGTATGCCCAGCAAGACGGGCCCTCGGAATAACTGACAGCAAATTAGTCATGTTGAAATCCTACACTAAGTCTGTCTCTCTTTCAGGCAAGATGAGATTCGCTGTACTGTTCAACTCTCTAAATGATCACTAGGCTTGTAATTCCAACTGTATGTAGACTATTTGTGGTAATATAGGGCTACTATTGTAATTAGCTCCAAAAAATTATCCCTTACAAAAGCTAACCTACAGCCTTAAACTTTAGTCAAGCTTCATGGTTTTCCATCAAACTAATGGTGTTACTAAATGACTAGACCTATCTCTAACATAAAAGGCCCAGAGGCACATTAAGAAGATCAAATGACATCAAATGTTACAGACCACATTTTGTAATAGAGACCAATTGTGCCCCATTCATTTCCATGGTATGGGATCATACCGTGGAATTAGCTATTTGCCAGCCCACATTATTCATTATTTCACAATGAATTAATATTACTTTTGGGAACTGTTCCTTAATGGTGGAATAGCCCTCTCCATTGCCTACTGAGAGACTGACCCATTGGCGGGTCACAGATGTTGGCTGGTGTCATCTCTTCACATCAGAAGGGCACGGCAGAACCTTATTTTCGATGCCAGTTTATCGTGTCCCCACTGGTAGTGAGTAGCATGCCATGTCTCCCAGAATAGGCCACTCTGTCAGGGACACACAGCAGCTGCTTCCAGGGGAAAGCACAGAGTGCTCTCATTACTATTATAAAGTCAGGAAGTCTTTTAAATAAGAGCTCGATCTCTTATTTTTACTTCAGACCAGAGGGTTTGTCTATGGCACCTTTCTATTCAACGACTGTAACGAAACCAATGCTTTAGGAGTGTCGTGTCTGGTGTTTTAGATGTATTCTATATGTGCAGAGGTTAATGTTTTGTAGTCAGTCAGTTGACTTGATGGCACTCTGCAATCTGGGTAACCATCAGTCCGAACTTTCAGACTCTCAGACCAGAAACCAGAAGTGAAACCAGTCATTTGAAGAGACAGGCTCTCAAGTGGTGTCCAGTTCTCAAACAAAAGAAGTCAGCTCTGACTAATGGAAGTCCCCCACAATGAATAACTCTGATAAAGATAGCTTGAGTCCTATGGGCATGAGGTGAATCTCCTGCTTCTGACCCCCTAGAACCAAGTCACTACACCTTCCCTAAATTGCGTTACTCAACAAAGAAGGGGTTGCTACTTGGGGTCACATATGAACTCCATGAGAATACGATTTTTACAACTTGAGAATTTGTGTTTATTCTCGAAATGTCGTTGCAAGTTTTTGACAACTGTTAGCTTGCCTGTCATTTTTGTTGTTGTTGCATGAGTGCCATATTATTCAAACCCACTGGCAGAAAAGTTACCTGATAGATGACGACGCGGAACTTGTTGCGAGTCAGGAGTTCCTCCTGTGTGACCTCTACCTTCTTGACGCGGGAATTCTGCTTCTCCACGCGTGTGCGCACCTCCTTAACGTTGGCGCTGACCTTGCGTGTCTTCTGCAGCAGCTTCTCCACCGTGCCGCTGGTGGAGCCGTGCTCCTTGGCCAGCTTCAGCACGTCGCCCTGGATGGCCTTGATGTTGGTCTCCAGGTCCAACTGGCGTTCCTCCATGCGCTGCTGGCCAGACTGGACGTTGTCGATGATGCCCGCCACCCGCTCCAGCAGGGACAGGATGGTGAGGGCACTGATGGGGTTTCCGGCCTCGTCCTCCACCCCCAGAACCTCCAGCTTGTGATCCATTGAAGCGTCTCGGAAGAAAAGCAAAACGTCTCGGAAGAAATGTTAAAGGGTCTCTCGAAAGGTTGGGAGCGGTTCAGTCGGTGTGTCGCAGAAAGTACAACTTCTCACAGGGGCTGTGCCAAGAAGTTGATGGTCTTGGATTTTATTATAATGAGCACGGAGGGCTGCTGCACCATGGGGGTTGCTGGTTCAGACACCAGAGAGAGGCGACTCCTTTCCACAGTAACCCAACTCAGGTCTAGAGCACAGGATCAAGAGTGGACCTGTTCCCAGCAATCAGACCTGGGGGCGGGGGGCTGGAGAGAGAAAGGGGTGCAGCAATGCCAGTACACACCATGCAGATATAAATACTCATTTGGTAAGTTGACACTTACGACATTTTGGGAAGATGCAAAGAAGGGGGATGATAGAAACTCCCTTCCTGCCCACTCGGTGAGACTCAGAATAATTCATAATTTTCTATTCAACAAGTGGTGCTATCGCCTTTAGATATATGTGTATGCAGCTGCGTGTTATGTATGTCAGCAGCAACTTTAGTGTCCATCTGAAGTGTGCTAATGACAGACGGAAGGACAGTGCTGTGGTTGCCAGCCATGGTTACACACATTGCTGAAATGATAGCAGGATTAAACGTTGTAGTGTCGGCCTTTTTACATTCCCCAGGGCAGCAGAGTCCACACATGGGATGAGAGTGAGATCAGAGCCCCTTTCTGTTGTCCACTCACTACCTTCTACTACAGTGGTATCAAAGTATTAAAGTGGCGCCATTTCATTGACATCACTAAACAGCTGTTTGTTCAAAGTGCTCATTGTGGGCAGATTTACAATAAGTCACTTCTAACACTTTCAATTGAAACTTAAATTCCCATTGTGCTCAAACCATTTCTAATATTACAAGCACACAACTTCAATAAAAAATGCACTCAACCTTTTTACTTAAATATGTATCAGTCATCTGATAATTCCTTGAACTGTAAATTCACTACTTGTGTTCCAGACAGGAACAGTTTCAGTCAAATAAATCAGAACAATAATGAATTGTTTCAAGTCCTGTTCTGCCTCCAAACCATCTCATCGTTCTACTGTTCCTTTACCTTCCACTTGTTATAGGCTCACATCCCCCTGCCTTTACCTTCCACTTGTTATAGGCTCACATCCCCCTGCCTTTACCTTCCACTTGTTATAGGCTCACATCCCCCTGCCTTTACCTTCCACTTGTTATAGGCTCACATCCCCCTGCCTTGCCCAGAGGTCCTATCTCCATTGATTTCCTCACAGTCAAAAGGTCAGAAAGCGAGGGCCCCACCACCTCCCCCTGAAACTAGTGGCTTGAGACTGCCTTGAGGACGAACCTCCGCCCCCCAACCTCACCTTACAGCCCCCCTTCCTCATGCATTATAGCACCCTCCCCCAATCAGAGAGCAAGTTCCTGTTCCTCACCCATCCCTCAAGAGGGGAATAGCCTCAACTGAAGCCAGCAGCTGCCTCAGCGCCTAACCCCCCCCCCCCTCCCCTCCTCCTTCATGCCACACCCGTCTATAATTACACTGGAGCTGTGTCTGAGCCTACACACCCCCCCCCACTCACCAGACCCCAATAAAAAACATATCTTTATAGTCCTCCCACCTCACACACCTTTCCAGTCACCACAACACAGCCTCACTTTGGTCTATTTTCATAATGAGTGCTCAGACATTTTGACCCCATTCATACTTCCAGCATCCAGTAGTTTTAATTATATATGAGTGCCAATTAATGATCAAACTCCTCTCTTCCTGTGGTTTGAACCGGGAAGGGGGGAGTGAGGGAATTTGTGGGGGGTTCCGATTATATTGCTATATAGGCCATGTTTATCCTTGGGTGTCACAATTTGATACAGACACAATTATTGTGTAGTAATGTTTCTGAATGGGGAAGGGGATGGGGTGGGATTGAGATGAACTAGGATGATATACTTGTATGGGACCAGACAGATGAACTAGGATGATGTACCTGTGTGGGACCAGACAGATGAACTAGGATGATGTACCTGTGTGGGACCAGACAGATGAACTAGGATGCTGTACCTGTGTGGGACCAGACAGATGCCGCAGTGTTTAGAACGTATCTCTCTTTACTGGAAAAACAGCAGATAAGCCATTTTCCATTTTTTGCAGAGTGGAAGGAAGCGTCTCTGGTGGCCAGTCCCATTGGTGGAGAGAAGGTCATCTCATTCATCTCTGTCACTGCGGACATACGACAAACACGCTCCAGTCATACACACAAACGCACACCGAATACACACCATATTGGCTATACACGTTGGTTAGATATGAAGACAAAAAACATCCTGTGTGGTTTAACTTTGAAGGTAAAATGCAGCATGTAGTAGAAATGACCAGTAAATAATATGTACTTGTTGGTTAAGAAATCATGGTTGAATGCAACAGCATATATGAGACATATACATGACATGAAAAAAACACTTCTGTTTTATTTTTTTGGGGGACAAAAATGGCAGATAAAGTCCTACATGCAGAATAACAACAACATGTCAAACACATTCTAGTCACATTTATAGTCACAGCTGGGATGGTCAACAACAAGTACAAACACTTTGCTCAAAGACTTAAGACCAGAAGAACGCAGACTAAGACAGTTACATGAAGGCCCCAAAATGGAATTACAGAACACAAACACACTCAACTTGATGGTTAAGCATGACACATTTCAACCTCGGAAGTCTTCAATTCCCTTTTTTTTATTTATTCTGCCATAAAAAATTCATTGGTGTTGTGAATGTTACATTTGATCTGTTTCGGAATACATTTTGAGAGGGGGAATTAAGAACTGTGACAATAGAACTCACGTGTCCTCACATTCAGAAAAAAGCCTTGCTTGCATCCATTATCCAGCAACCTACAAGGTCTTTTACAACATAAAATCTACCATAAAGGGATGATGTACCTCAATGTGCAGTCCTTCAATTCCTTTACATGAACTAACATTGCTCCATCCAAGCCAACATATCCTCCATTACAATTCTGTGATAAGAAGATTAAATACCAAGACAGGTAAAATGCTGCCTTGTCACTTTACAATCCATTTTCATGTCTCACCAGTAAAACTTGAGCAGTAAGGTACTTTGAAGTTAACGAGAGATGATGTCTACAACTGTGGTTTGAAGAGACAGGAGACTCATTTTAAGCATTACACATTCCATTTTTCTCACTGGCAAATTGTCCAATACTCTTCGCATCTCTGCTACCGACAAACCGAAATAGACCCATATCTACATGGGAAGACAACTATAATGTGCTGGAATAATCGGATCGGTAGCTTCAGGATGGAGGCTTTAGGACTGTCAGCTTTTCTTTAAGTTAAATCTACATCACAGAAAACAGTTTCACAAGTCATGCGATTTACAGTAACTAGAATTTGAAAAAGAATCTTCTAAATATTAATAATAAAAAAAGAACATAAGCATTAAGTAAAAAACAAAATTATATATTATTAGCTTGTTAAACACAGTGTATTCTTTAAAATTTAATTACATATCATAGAATACTTGTAAACATCCATCTGGCTGGCTGACCCCTCACTCATGAAATAAAAACTGCATTTGGTGATCAGCTGCACATCATTTGTAAAAAGAGATAAAAAGAGAACAATGGGGAGTGGGAGGGGCTCAGAAAGAATTGTTTTCAATAAATATCACATTCCAAAGAGGCATACGTTTCCATGTAATCATATGTGTATTTGTCAATGGAACCATAATCTGAAGAAAAAAAATCATTCAAAGTAATTAAAAAAGAGTAATAAAAAGAAGGGAAATGTTGAAGGTAAAGAACCAAGCAGTCTTGTCACCAGTTTCCTCGTACCGGTAGGCTGCTGTACTGGCCTGTCACAACAGTGCAACAAGATAAGCTACAGTGCACATCCATCAGAGAAAATGAAAAGTAAGGCCCCTGAAAAAAATATCCTCTTTCTTCTTTTTTGTTATCCAGAAAAAAAATAATAATAAAATGACACATCTTACATAAAAATGGTATTCCACACTGTAAGAAAAAAACTGTCAAAAACATGAGCTATACCATCCTGGAATTAGTGTCTGATGAGAAATGTCCAATGTTTTGTTTTTGTCGACGGCCCCTGTTGTTTTTTGGGCATTTCCTGCAAAACAAAGCAACAGTCAAATTACATAGACTGCTCTGTAAAAAATGGACATTGCAGGGACGCTTGGTTTAAATGTGTGTTTGGATGGATGATTTTCACCATGGATGTCAGTGTTTTACTCAATGTTCTATTGTATTCTTAGACCACATTAAAGCGCATGGCAACACTTTACCTTAAGGTTACATGAACTAACATGAAACTACAATTCAATAGCTATAGTAACAACATTGTAGTTACATAGGAACTTCTATGTAGTTACACTTCATCATGATTAAGTGGTACAAGTTATTTCACAATTGAAACTGTGTAGGGTAGGTTTGTCTGTAGAATACACATGTTACCCAAACATGTATTTGTCACAGTTTAACGCATCACGCCTTTGGCCTCATACTAGTAACATTATTTAGCTTCCATTTTATCCCACAAGAATGTGAAAGATTAAAATATGAGGCCTCAAAGGGAGACATAAGCTGCCATGCCACCTACCTCGTAATGCACATCACCACGGCAACAATGATGGCGATCTGCACGGCTCCGATGATGGCGGCGATGAGGACGTAGTGGAGCTTCTGTCCGCTAGGCACAACGTACAGGATGTTGAAGTCCTGGGGCTCTTCACATTGGACGCCCTTGTATCCGGAGTCACATCTATGCCACATTCACAAGAAAAACAGTGGATTTAACATGAGAGCTTGAGATGAGGGTACTGACACATGTTATTGCATTGCAGAAACAAGTGTCATTTTTTTCATTTATTGCAGGTTATAGTACAGTATACATCAATGACAATTGGAAACTCCTGATCATAAAAAAAGTGAAATGCACTTGTTATTTGTTTATTTAGTAATTAATAAAAAAAAAGGTTATATCTGAAAATAAGGCCTGGGTCTGTATCAATTGAAGTGGATTGAATTAAAAGTCCATCCACGTCTTTATTGATGCTTAGCAAAGTGCCTTTGCAGCAGTCAGTCAGTGAGATGAGATGAGGGAGAAGGAGGTGACCACACAGGACAGACCTGCAGGTGGCTGTGTTGTACTGGATCTCACAGGTCCCATGCACACAGAAGCCAGCGAAGCTCTCAGTACAGGGGATGGGCATCCCAGCGTAGAAGCCGTCCCCTGGGTCGGACTTGTCTGTGGAGTCAGAGGTCACGTGAGATTTATGAGACAACGCTGAATGAACGCTGACCGGGCTTTTAAAGACCAAATAGGGATCTTAATGTTGTGTAGGTAGTATTGTTAATACTAGCCTAATTGTGTCACAGTAAAATGGTTTCATATATTGTCTGGAAGCTACACAGATAAATACTCCTCTGAATATACAGCCACATTTATATATGTACAACATAACCCTGGAACCTTTCAATGAGTAACTATGAGCATTTAGATTGCAGCATTTAGAATCACTGGATGTGATAATTACAGGGCCATTTTCCTCATTAATTTCCATAACCGATTAATATAATATGTCTAGCACTGTTACTGGCCTTTATTAGCGCCATAAGACTGTGCAGCATTATTTAGTCTATTGATTCAAGGACTCAGGCTTTATTGAAATTCACTCCCAGGAGAGATTTAGCACAGAAAGAATACATGAAAATGAAGTCCTGTGTTCTATTAAATTATGTTTAATCTCGGCATTGATCATCAGAATAACAGGCTTCAGGGTATACTTATGGTCCATGTACAGTACTAGTGTCATTGGCCGGGTTTCCCAGATTCGTTAAGAAGCTCTTAACGCTAAGCGCTTCTTAGGAGCGTTCTAAGAGCGTTCTAGAGCGTTCTTAGAACGCTCTTAAGAAGCTCTTAGCGTTAAGAGCTTCTTAACGAATCTGGGAAACCCGGCCATTGTATGTTTCATTTGAGTTCTGTCTTCATATGGTTATACCTTCACAAGCCCACGATCATTTTCTTACCTGTATGATCCGGCTTGAATGAACGATCAATCTTCGGGACTCCATCATCACTCTTCCCTATTTTCTCTTTATCTGTTGTGCAGAAATAATATACATAGGATATCAGTAAATACTGTCTGTACACACATTTTGTATGTATAGACAGTGTACATACGTATTGTATGTTTATATACATAAACGTATGTATATATACACTCCTGTATGTATATATACACAGACAAGACTGCCACACTAAAGTTGATTTAACAGTAGGCAACACCAATGTTTGGGTACTGTCAATGTTAACTGAATGTTGACATTTTGTGGTCCATGGGTTACAGGAAGCATGTCAAAATTAAACAAGGACTGAGGAATTCTAACACATATTCACCACATCCTGGCATAGCTGCTGTTCTGTGAGAGTTGGTTCCTTCACGTTCATCATATTCAGCCCACACTTGATAACAGTTTGTGTCAACTCTACATATACATGGTACTGAAAACTAATGCTGTAGTAGTTGATACTGTATAATACAGCATATTTTGTGAGTCGTGATTTCATGTTCGGGCATCTCTTTAGATTTAGGATGTACAGTTAGGTCCATAAATATTTGGACATTGACACAATTTTCATCATTTTGGCTCTGTATACCACCACAATGGATTTGAAATGAAACAATCAATATGTGCTTTAAGTGCAGACTTTCAGCTTTAATTTCAGGGTATTTACATCCAAATCAGGTGAACGGTGTAGGAATTACAACACATTTTATATGTGGCCCCCCCCCTTTTTAAGGGACCAAAAATAATTTGACAAACTAACATAATCATAAATCTAATTGTCACTTTTAATACTTGGTTGCAAATCCTTTGCAGTCAATGACAGCCTGAAGTCTGGAACCCATAGACATCACCAGACGCTGGGTTTCGTCCCTGGTGATGCTCTGCCAGGCCTCTACTGCAACTGTCTTCAGTTCCTGCTTGTTCTTGGGGCATTTTCCCTTCAGTTTTGTCTTTAGCAAGTGAAATGCATGCTCAATTGGATTTAGGTCAGGTGATTGACTTGGCCATTGCAGAACATTCCACTTCTTTGCCTTAAAAAACTCTTTGGTTGCTTTCGCAGTATGCTTCGGGTCATTGTCCATCTGCACTGTGAAGCGCCGTCCTATGAGTTCTGAAGCATTTGGCTGAATCTGAGCAGATAATATTGCCCGAAACACTTCAGAATTCATCCTACTGCTTTTGTCAGCAGTCACATCATCGATAAATACAAGGGAACCAGTTCCATTGGCAGCCATACATGCCCACGCCATAACACTACCTCCACCATGCTTCACTGATGAGGTGGTATGCTTTGGATCATGAGCAGTTCCTTCCCTTCTCCATACTCTTCTCTTCCCATCTTTCTGGTACAAGTTGATCTTGGTCTCATCTGTCCATAGGATGTTGTTCCAGAACTGTACAGGCTCTTTTAGATGTTTTTTGGCAAACTCTAATCTGGTCTTCCTGTTTTTGAGACTCACCAATGGTTTACATCTTGTGGTGAACCCTCTGTATTTACTCTGGTGAAGTCTTCTCTTAATTGTTGACTTTGACACAGATACGCCTACCTCCTGGAGAGTGTTCTTGATCTGGCCAACTGTTGTGAAGGGGTTTTTCTTCACCAGGGAAATAATTCTTCTGTCATCCACCACAGTTGTTTTCCGTGGTCTTCCGGGTCTTTTGGTGTTGCTGAGCTCACCAGTGCGTTCTTTCTTTTTAAGAATGTACCAAACAGTTGATTTGGCCACACCTAATGTTTTTGCTATCTCTCTGATAGGTTTGTTTTGATTTTACAGCCTAACGATGGCTTGCTTCACTGATGGTGACAGCTCTTTGGACTTCATATTGAGAGTTGACAGCAACAGATTCCAAACACAAATACCATACTTGAAATGAACTCTAGACCTTTTATCTGCTCCTTGTCAATGAAATAACGAACTCCCATGAAGGAATAACATACACCTGGCTATGGAACAGCTGAGCAGCCAATTGTCCAATTACTTTTGGTCCCTTAAAAAGGGGGGGGCCACATATCAAATGTGTTGTAATTCCTACACCGTTCACCTGATTTGGATGTAAATACCCTGAAATTAAAGCTGAAAGTCTGCACTTAAAGCATATCTTGATTGTTTCATTTCAAATCCATTGTGGTGGTATACAGAGCCAAAATGATGAAAATTGTGTCAATGTCCAAATATTTATGGACCTAACTGTATTTGTAGATGCATGTCAGTCTGTCTACAAGGGGAACAGCTGGATTCAGCCTGTCTGAGATGAGATCGTTTTTCAACTGTTTTTCTGTGTTTGGAGGAGCTGATGGTTTGCTTTTCGGGGATTTCTAAGGACGAGGGGGATGTTTACTCTTTGTCTTAGAGCAGAACTATCCGTCAAGTAGCGAGGTCATTCTAACCGAGAGGGTGTTTGTGTCTCTGCATGTGGTGCATGAGCGTGTGTACGCATGCACATCCAGTCAGTGACAGGTAGTTCAGGGAGGTTAGACCTGTTATGACAGCATTTTGAAACCTCCTATATTAAAGAACGGTCAACCGTCGGTTGCATCTGTGACACAACGCCACTCTTGTGTAGTTGGCTGGCCCTGCAGGGATGAAGGGGTGAGGGAGTGCATGCTAAGCAGGAAGGATGAGTGGTGAAGAAAAAGGTGTGGAGGCAGTGAATACGTAAACACAGCCTGATGAGACACTAGTCCATCATTCTCCAGAATATTTGCTTTGGTTCGAAAGTGTATGTACGTTAATATGGTTGGCTGTAAAATATGTTCATTTTTGCTTTTTAGATGTTAGTTTGTAAGTAAAAATGCTAAAAGAAGGATTATTAAGCTAATTTAGTATGTTTTATCTTCACAAGGTAACTATGTGGCTTGTTCAAAGAATGACAATGACAATAAATGATTGTCCAAATTACTTTCTCGGATCCTGTTTAGCCAAGTAATCCTTAATTTACACGTTTCAAAATGTACAACTGTGGATAAATCATTGTTGAACAATGTCACGAAACAAAAGGCTGTGCCCTGGAGGATGGACTAGGTCCAATTAATGCTAAAAAGCATTTTATCAAGTAAAAGTATCAAGATTCTGACATAAAGTTTACAGTTGCTCTCACTGAGCAGGCGGCTCCCTCCAGGTCCTACTGGTGTCAGAATTTCCCCCTTCTACCGAGCCAATCACTGGCTTTGTCACGCCACACCTGACATTTGACTGCCCTCAACGGCCGACAAGAAATCCATAAAACCTGTCCGGATCCTGTCCACTGCCAAGACCTATAGAGCAACACTGATTTAAAGCTTTATCTAGCTCGTCCTCGTGTCAAAAAAAGGAGAGGCGGTTGTAATTCCGGGGAGTGTATAAACTGAAATCACGTCTGAAAGCAAGTACTTTGAGGATGTACTTGGACAGGTTTTAAAAATTGCTCAGGGAGTTGGCACAGAGAATCTTGACACATCTGACAACAAACTGAGACTGCAAATGAGCTTCTCGTCCACATGCCCCCCTTGAAAAAGTCATCCAGTACAAAACTTCTCATATCACGCCACGGCTAATGTGAGCCATTTTAGCCTCCTCCCTTTTTTCTCTCTAAGAAAGATGTCCATGAGACACACAAGACTATGGCAACTTCTTTGGGGCTGTGGTAAATCGAATTTAGACACTTGTGTGTGACAGGCGTTTGGAATGAAAGGGGAGAATAAATGTAATTTCTTTTGAGGATTGGTGTGTTTGTTTACTGCTTCACAGGCTTTGGTGCGCTCGGCTGGTACACATTGATTTGCATGACTGATCGGCCGTCTCAGTGGCTAGGACAGGTGGCTGCCTGGTGAGGGCTTATCTGGCAGTGAGCAGCTTCTGTCAAGCCAGCCTTCCAGTCCGCATGACGTGAGCAGGACTATCACGGGGCTTTTTGTCAACTGATAGGCTAGCTAACCCATGTAATTATGAGCTCAGCATACAGGATACCGACACTGGGCTGACACTACAGCCTGTGAGGATATATATTTTGAATAACATAGTTCATGTAAAAGCACCTGTATCTTTTGAACACATTTAGTTTGACAAGAGCCTTGCAAGTAATGTTCCTTGAGCTACAATTTTGCCACTGAGAAGTTTTTCTTGACTGAGCCGTTTTGACGCAAGCATTGTACAAATGAAAACAGCTAATCAGTGTGAGACTAGCTTTTTTTATCCACCAACATAAATACACACTCTGAAACCACATTTCAGACATAGTTCAGACATTCAAAGCATCTCATGTCTCTCAGGCCTTGAGACAATATTTTTTAACTCATTTAACTCATAAAATACAGCGAGCCTGTGACAAGCTTTGACACCAGTCTTTGGAGAGACGGGCTGCATAGGATGGGGTTATCTCAGTGGTGATGATGGGTTCAAATCACCCCTCTGTACCGTACGTTGCTTTGGCTAAAAGCATCTGCCATATAATGAGGTCAGTTTACAACTAAAGCTAGGTAGCTAGTATAGTGGGTTAGGGTTGCTGTTCAGTCAACACTGCTGCTGTTCAGTCCTACCTGGACATCTCCCCAGGTGTTTGACATCAATCTGCTCCTGCTTCATACACGAGGCCTCACGCACCAGACAGGGGTTGATGTAGGAGTTCCCGTCTGTGGCACAGACTGGATTCTCGTTGTGTCCGCTGCAGTCAATGTTACATATGCACCTAAAGAGAAGAAGCCACTCTTAACAGCTGATTATGTTGACTCCAAATAAAACCTTGTTGTTTCAATCGATGAGTGTTGGTCACAGTAGATAGATTAAGGTTTAAGGGATGGGAGTGAATGTCAGGTTTTTTGCCAATGTTTTAAAGCCGGTTGATTTGGCAACTTTTTTGGAAGTGGAATGCCTTTATCTAGCTCTATCCTCTAGTTAGTGGTCAACAACCTAACATTCTCTGTATACAATGTCTGACATTAAAATAAAGTTCAGAACTCACCAGACATCCTCAGAGTCCTCGTCACACTCGGCTCCATATTTGCACGTGGCGCACTTGGTGAACTTTTTCCCAACATCAGTGCCTGAGCCCTCATATTCTGGAGACAGAGATTCCAAATGGTTTATTAACTAAGGCTAATTTACATGCAGGTTTTGTTCCTGTCCATCCTCATCCTAAATGCTCTGCCAGGCTCACTTTTGTCCTATTTTGTTCTATGTGCCCTCTCCTAGAGATTATCTTTACATACATTTTCAGTTTCACATTCATTGTGTTAACTGCCAGTAACAAGGTTTATGGCTTCACAGAGATACATTCTGTTTTTTTTTGTGCCGGGTGCGGGATCGTTTCACTGAACACAATCATGCAATTTAATCAGATACAACACCAAACTGTTCCGCCTACAATAAAGTACCATCCACAGGAGAGCAGTCAAAAACCAGTGGTGGCTCACTCATTCTATTAGACAAGCCTGAACGAGTACAAAAATTTTCCAGACACAGTAAAAAGACAACAACCAAAGCATATACAGTATATAACCTGGCATATAATATGTCAGGGTAGTGGCGATTTGGCAATCGAGTGTACTCACGCTGAGAGTCAATAACAAGCTTCCATCAAATATCAGAGAAATGCGCGGGGGGGGGGATTATCTGAGCCCAGATGACTGGCCAGCAGTGATCGAAGGCCATTTCATTATTCATCAAGTGTAATTTCATTATGTAAAAAATGCCGCCCACCTTAATTGTAATCCTCAAAGAGGATTACAATTAACCCATATTTTATGAAATGTGATAATCTCCTCAGAGTATGGAGACCACAGTATATATAGGTTTGTTCCCTGTGACATATTGGAGGGCTGTTTTTATGGATGTATTGGACATGGTGTACACTGGTCAATAGATTGAAATCTGCTGCTAAGGCTTTGTTGTGGTTTAGGCTAGTTGAGTGTAACCTGTGTCAGAAGATTGTGTTATTGTGTTGCAAACTAAGTGGCATTTCAAATAATAAAACGCTAATGTATTATTGTACATTTCTGTCAAATGGTTTTAAATAATGTACAACCCCTTCTGTTAATCAGCAGAGTAATCCCTCTTCTTGCAAAGAGAAGTCAATGGATAAATTATTTTTCTATCATGCTACCATAGAACAGGATCAGACTGACGTCTGACACATACAGAGATATGAAAGAAATACAACGAGAACATAACATGTTGCTTTCAAACTCAATGGCTTAAACTGATCTGTCATATGACTCAAAAACTGCATCTGAATCCTTTGGAATAGTTATTGTGGAGCTTGTCAGCTAGAACTGTCATTTCAAATGCTATGTTTCAAATGCAAATGTTCTGCTTGCCAAGGTGAAACATGCTTCTGTAAAGAAAAGAACACACAATACACCTCCCACGTTTCTTACAGTACACCCTGTACGTCCAAGCCCTTCCGTCCTCTACATACCCACAATCAACACCAGCATTCACTCTTGTTCTGCACATTTTATCTGCATAATCACAATACACTTTCCCCCGGACTTCCTACATCGCTATTGTCCAAGAATGTGTCTTCAGCAGATAGCTAAAGCAACGTTCAGCAGCACAACATGATGAGAGACTTTAATTCAAGTGTTCAACCCCCATACACATATCCTGCTACTCTCAAAACAGGCATACTATGAAAAGAATATATTACCTAGCTTTTTCCCCTGCAGCCAAAATCAAAGTCACAAACATCCATCATTGGTTATTATAATCTGTCAAAGGTTTTCAAATGTGGCGGCTTTTTATTCAAACAACAAATAGAATATTAGGTAGGATGTGCACGTAGTCAGTAGTGTTGTCTCTGGGGGCGTGATGGCTGGGCATCAGCGTAAATCTATCAGGAAAACACACTCTCTCCCTGAGATGGGTTACTGATGCCTTCCCCTCCCCCAGCTCTGCCACTCAATCCTGGGAGTCAAACAAGGGCAGCCGCTTGATCATGTCACAGCACAAACACCAACCAACAGAGAGGTGCACAAACATAGGCAGCGGTCATCTCAACGCGTGGAGGACTGGGAGGGCAAACAGACACACACACACATACAAACCTACTGTGATAGCTGTCAAACACAGACAGGCCAGACACACCCTTACTGGATCTTGATCATAACAACAAGACCAAACCCGAGCAGGCCAAGAATTACAGCGGACATACACAGAGGTAAACGGAAGTTGAATCGTTCAGATCAACATCCGAGCCGATAACTGTTAAGGGATTAGTCTACCCAATCGCCTACACTATTCAACATGCAGATGGTGGAGGTCTTAGGTCTCCCGTGAAACCCTCGAATTCCAGCACAGACAGTCATGTTGAACAACAAACGCTGTGGCAACAAATGCAATTTACAGTCTATCTACAGTGTGGAAGAGTGCAGAGCTTAGAGACCTAGGGGATGAGTAGGGATTTAAAAGTTAAAATTTCTAAACAGCCACTTGGCAGACATGGTTACGTTTAAGGGACTATATAAGCATTTAGCTTAAGTAATTGGGGATCATAGCCTGCAATATTAGTGTACTTCTTATGCCTTTGAAATAGCCCTTGATAAACTGTAGAAAAAAGAAAAATTCAGTCTTCTAAATCTCATGCATCTTTCCACTCACTGTCAGGGGGCGTTTGTTTTCTTGATCTGTACCAGACGTTTTGTGACTGTACATACTGGTAATCGATGATGACCGTCTTTTATTATGGCAATTAGGTCATCATTTGACTTTGTAATAAGAATATAACATACCTCCATCGCCAGAGCCAGAGCCTGTGTCTGTAAAAAGGAAAAAGTTGATTGTGAATGATCAATTAATTCAGTTGAAGGTTTAGTTTTCCATTACATAGAAAGTCTACCATGCAGAGTCTTCTTAAAAGAGTAGCCTACTGAAAAAGGACAAGCCATCATACTTTTGGCATGAAACAGTTGCATTAAGAAAATGATCCTGAGAAGATAGAACTTGGCATTGCATTCTAGACCTAAGAAATGGACACTAGCTTCCAAAGACTCTGGCATAGAATCTACAAATTAAGGAATGGATGCTGGCTACTCTGTTGAATTCAATTTCACTTTAGTGTTGTAGCACTTCTTCACAATGTCATGGTCTAAAAGCTGTACACAAAACAACCAAACCCTCACAAAAGAACCATTCAGCTTATAGGCTTCTATCAACTGCTGTCACCAATAATACCTGGATTTTAATCCAACCTGTATTGCACCATTATTCTATGGAACGTATTATGCCAGATGACAAAAATGCTAAGATTAGTCAAGCTAAGGTTGCCTTAACCTTACCATTGTCTTCCTTTTCTACATTTTCTTTTTCCACATCCTTGGTTTCTTTGGAAACATTTTTCCCTCCTCTGGCAGATCCTTGAATCCCCATAGAAAATCTAGAGGGATACACTACAATGTGGACCTCTCAAACTATCCCTTAACTCCTGCTGGGGGGAATTGAATGGACCTGGTCCTAGGTATTCACGGCGTCCCCTCGGCTCGTAGCTGACAAACGCTTCAATTACAGGAAGAATAAATCTGGGAGAGAGGAAATTGCTCGGATTGAGTGGTGTGGGAAAGGAAGCAGAGGGCATATCGTTGATATGTACCCTTCCTAAAGCGTAACAACACCATTGCACTGAGGTGCACCACTTGGGAAATCAGGCCGCTGGCCCTACAGATTGGGTTCACCGTGCTGCCGTAGCATCGCTACAAGTTTCCCCCACACGTTTGGCCATGTCTGATCACTACTTAACCTATGGCTAGTTTTGCGGGGGGAGGCGGGGGTAGTGTCTCCAGGTCACCGTAAAGTTAAGACTGTTGATGAGCAAAGCATTTTAGTGCCGGGACACCAGTCTAAGAGCACTGTTTGAAATGTTTGGTTCCAGACCATAACATCTAGTGTGATTCTCCTGAGCTGCAGCCTGGTCAGTCTCATCCTCTGTCTCCTAATTAGTAATTGATCTAGAACTGATAAACAAGGCCTTTTCTGACCGATCAATGCGACCAATTATGCATCAGGGATAGAGTAGATTTGGCAGGCAGTCTCCCTCGAGGACTGAAGACGCCTTGGTTCAGAACTACTACTGTATTTTGTTGTACTCGGATGTTCTAGTAGGACTGTTTAGCAGAGGTACTGGTAGTTCACTGGTACCAATACTGTACCAATAATGCACCAGTACTGATACTGTACAGTTGCTGGCTGTATCATGATAACACTCACCAGCAGAGCAGGGTCCATCAGACACTCGCGAGATGAGCCTCTGCTGTTTGCAAGCAGCCTGTCTCCTGTAACATTCATTCTGGTAGGTGTCTCCATTGGAGCCACACACAGGGATGTAACTTTTGTGACACTGAAATGAAACACCCAGAACAATGTTAAAGCAGAAACTCACGGTGAACTCATGTTTTTTTTGAGCATAGTTGTGATGAGACTGCTAACTGTGTATAATGCCATTCCATCTCATTTATCAATCAATGACTGTGAGGAACTAATAGTTCCTGAAAGCCTGTGATAACTACGGCAGACTAACAAACATGGACTAAATTAAGGCATTCAGTTCTGCCCCGGTATCTTCCCGTTACACCTCTCTCTCTCTCTCTCTCTCTCTCTCTCTCTCTCTCTCTAAGGTATCTCCCTCTGGACTCATCACACACACACCTGTTCTCCTTCTGTTGTAATTACAGTCACATTAAGGAGAAATATGGTTTCCTTCTCATCCAGCATTCAGACAGTGGAAAAACAACTCAGCCTAAACAAATAACCCCCCCCAACACCCACCCCAGAGGCAACCAAGCACATAATGAATTAGTTTTCAATTGGAAAATATAGATATTTTAATACTTTCTTTGTGGCCCTGCCAGTTTTAAGTGGGAAAAACACTTCAGAGTAAATTACAAAATAAAATAAAAACATCTGTTACTGTACTGTGGCTAGGGGCCTACTCTACTTCAAATCATCATGTGCCGCAACACGTTCCTAATACTAAGAACGTCGAAAGCTACAAATGGAGGAACATTGGGCAGGGCTTTGTTGAGAAAGCCGCTTATAGGGAATGTGCTGTTTTCAATTTTTATCAGAATTCCTGATAAAGACTTATGTTAATTGGACTCAATATTATTATGATAAATCCTTTGCCTCCGAGTAGACACACACACACAAACTAGCACGGGTGAGCGCACTCAGACATTCAAATGACCTCAGTCTGTAAAACTGACAAAGACAGACCCACCGCACATAAACAGACACAGTTTTGCCACAGACATCATGTGTCCTAAATCACATACCTGGAACTGGCACACACACTTCAGTTGGGCACCATCGTCCCTACAGACACCCCCAAATCGGCAGGTCGAGTCATCACACAGTCGCAGGTCACTCTTCTTCTCTGACAGGTCTGAAAAAGAGCAAAATGGACGACACTTATTCAACAATTCATTCTAGTTTGTTTCTTTTATCTGTTTAAATTAGATGAGTAAACATCATGTATTCCCCACATGTCTTAGCATGTATCGCTCATAGTTGATGTCATTGATGCTCATAGTTCTAGGCACAAAATATAAAATAATCATGACTATTTAACGACAAACTGTATACCTCTAAAGGCAGTACTTCATACAACTTATAAGAACATTCAAGTTTTCTTTCCTCCTACAGCTGTGCCCCCCTGCAGTCACTTCAAAGCTAACAGTGACAGATGAAGAAATGGCTTTTGTTTCTGGCAAGTAGCCCTGACCGCTGTACTGGGGAGTCGTCCCTTCCATATACTAATGACAGGGCTTGGTGTCTCAGAAATGTGGGGAACTTAAATTAGCGTTGTACTCTGCCGAGATAAAAGCCAGGGAATCCTGCCCACCCATGGTAAAAGGGGAGCAAAATAATGTAGCTTTAGCATGTATTACTCAGCCATGCCTCTGTAAGTGTCACACACCATGGATGAGCGACCTTTGAAGAGCCTGTAATGGTCTGTAATTACTGCTTTCCAACCAACTCAAAATGCCTACAGCGCTAACAACTAACCACACTAACCAAACAAGGCTTTAAGCTTTGCCAAATTCTAGAATTAAGGATCAAAAACATGCAATAGAATACTAACAGGTATGACTAAAATAGTCTTTGCAGAACCCAAACTGTCTGTCAATCTCAGGTGTATGTGGATTCTGGTATGATGTAGGTCAGATGTTTTTGACAATGTATACTGTACTGTAAAACCTTTACTAACAGAGAAACACAAAAATGCAAGAGAATGCTAAGTAAAAAGTACATGGTAGTCGAGCAAAAGTTTTTATTTTGTGTATTGACAGTATTGCTCTGTGTGCTTATCCTATAATTTATATTCATAATTTGGAATAATATTCCAAATCCATCACAACAAGCTTGCTGGGAAAATCTAGGCAATCCATACAGGCTCATTTTAGGCTCACAGTGGCTTACTTAAAATAGATTTTACATGTACATTCATGCTTATCTTTCTATCCTCAGCCCAAACCAGACCATTTCTATACCCTCAAAGCAGTACAAGTCACCAAAGCGGACTTATCTCTCCTGCTGCACAAATTGGCCGATTACGATCTTTTCCGTCTGACCATCGCCTCGGTAACGCTACTACGTCTCGTCTGCATGGTCTGTGCAAGTGCCGGCAGTCGCTGAGCAAAGCATGTTGGGGTGGCGGGCCCTGAACCGTCTGTGTTCTGTCATTTGTTCTGGGAGAGGCCTGTCAACAACAGCCGTTTACAGCAGCTGTCCACTGCTGGCTGGCCTCAATCTCTCATTGTTTCCTTCCTTCCGCAGGCTAGTGTGCCTTTCATGGCTAATTAAGTCAAGCCATTGCCCCATCCATCAGGGAAGATTGTGCCTGGCAGGGTGTGGTTGAGGAGGAAAACGTGTTTGTGTGTGTATGTTTGGCACAACGCACAGGACTAAGATGACTTGAATGTATTTGGATGTTTTTATAACTGAATATAGACCCTGAATACAATATAGGCTAACTGGCATGCATGCACGCTCGAGTGTTGGTTTGTATGGTTATTATTGACCAGACATTTTCAATATTTCAAACATTTTCTCATACATATTCCAGGGGCTACACTTAATAGAAATGCACATAATTCCTTATCCTGATCCAGCCAGAACTAAAGAACCCACTGGCCCGTGGCAGTCAGGACCTGGGGCACATCGACCTCCCAAATCCCCCAGCTCGCCTGAGTCGTCATGCCCACCTAGCTGTCTGTCTCTTGGGTCGTTATCTACCCCAAACCCCCTGACTCCAGGCTACCAGACATCAATACCTCATCTCCTGTCTGAGAGACTGGGGCCTACACTCCACTGGTTTCCCTAACCCCACCAGAACAGGTCTTTAATGCTCCCTTTCATTCTTTCAACTGGAAAACCAACCATACGTTTCCAATACCCATGCTGCCCAGGATTGGTATATTTGAATTTCTGCTACGACATGGTAGTTTAATATTCAGTCTATTACACATTCAATGCTTGAAGTGGAATTTTGACCATCTTTGTGGTTTGGAACATCTCATCTCTGTACCATGTAATTATAGAAAAAGCCTTCTTTTAACATCATTCTTCCTGTTAAAGTGTATTTTTAAAGAAAACATTTCTTGTTGGACACGTGTGGAGCATTCCATTTCTTGCAAGAAAGAAAAGCCATTTCCTAAAACATGTAACAAAAAAAGCATGAACATGCATGCACACACACACACACAATACAGAAGTATTTCATGGCAGCAGTTTTCATTTCAAAGTAAAGTACAACCTTTTCAAGGGCGTCTGTAACATATTGATTTTGTCTAAAGGCAGAGACTGGGGAATGCCTGCAATGCATTCTCTCTGAAGAGAGGAGAAACATGAGAGAGGGAGATGGCAAACGATCCATGTTCATTAATACCAGGAATCAGAAATACATGATGGGACTTAATTCCAACACGGTGTTAAAGAACAAGAAACAGCAAAAGAGTATTTCACTTAATCAGTTAAACCTGTCTTAACTTCTTAAAAGTTCCATTTAGTGTTTTCACATTCTGTAATCCAGATCCAGTCCATCACTTTAACATGTGAGAGCAGAGTTCCTGCTGTGCTTTCTAATGGCTTCATTTGAATAACAGGCTCTGCCTTAAAAGGACAGTCTCCACCTGCCAACCAAGAGCTGAGTGATAGCCTAGGCCTTTTCACCCTGAGATTTACAGTGGGACAGATCTAACCCTCCATCCCCCAGAAGCACACACACACATACTGCTGTCCACTGCTTTGGTGTCTGTCTGGATGACTTCCTAATTGACATCCTTGAGGGCTTTACCCTCCTATCCCCCACCCACACACACACACATTAGACTGTTAGCTCATAAGAAATGTTATGTTGCATGTTTTCCCAACTATTCAGGTTTGGAGAGAAAGTGTTCACTAAGTCCTGTTAATCATACAACTATGATTACGAAAAATATAGGATGTAGGCTCTGTTGTCTTTATAATAGATTCTGTTGTCACTACATAGAAAGTGAATGACAGCCAAACCATTCTACAATACAATGTCTAAGACCTACAATCCACCTTACCACAAAATATTCCTGAGGAAAGCAAATGTTTCAACAAATTGTAAAGAATTCCACCAAAGTCAAGTTTTTTCGCAAGGCAGATCTGTTAGAATTTCTTGGAAGTTTGCTGTTTCCTTCACACCATGAGAAAACCAGCTGCTTTGTTTTTTTTTTAATTAAATATAGCATTTTAAATTTTCATCCCCACTCCTTTTGGTGCCTTGTTGCTATGGGCCACTCAGAAAAGCTTAAACCGTTACTGAGAAAATGGATTTGGGATAGTTTTATTTGGTACAAAAGACTTACGTCCATCTGTTTTTGTCTGCTTGTTGTCTGCTTATCATCGCTACAGTGAAGTATGACTACATAAGCCAGCCATTTTGTTAACATTGAAATTAAGAACTGGTCAATGGCCACACCATGTGATTCCATTCCTAATTACAGCACTGGACATCCTGAGGGCTACTAATTAGAACTGTGCCATTCTCCCTCCTCTGTAATTGTGACAAATTTGTCCGGTTTGCGATTTATTTCAAGGAGGGTGTAATGACCATTGCAAACACATGTAGCCTGGGGCTGAAGACACGGTTCATTTGCCTTGATCAGTTGTTGCTGAGATCATCTTTACCTGGGAAAGAGATAAATGCTTTGATGTTTTATTCATGCACGGAGCAGCCGGATTGGATTGGAATGACATTAGCCTTTTTGATATACAGTGCTGGGAACCATAGCAGATGAAAATGACTCTTGTCAACACTGTCATACACCCAGTCTAGGCCTCCGGAAGCCTGGCTTGCATTAATCTTTTGTCTCCGACACAGTGATAGAAGAGTAAGTAATAGATCTCTACAGTAACCAAAGAGAGCTGATGCTTTAGAGGTTTATAAGCGATGTAGCCCAAAGCCTCTTCAGCTCGCCATCTCTCAACTGCCTCAGGCGATAATCTAGCTAAGTCTTTAAAACAATCAAAAAAGGGTATTTTTCATGACTGCTGAACCAAGTGTAATATTTGGAAATAAAAAGAGAAACAAATTAGGTTGCAAGTCTATAAAGTTTTGTTTTTATATCAATGACAACAAATGTTGGTATGGTATCAAATAAATACCCTCATCCCAGAACTGCATGGCTACTAATGCCACCATTACTATGCAATGCAAACTACGCTCTAATCGTTCTACTCTCTTACAAATAAGAGTCGGAAAATACAAAGAATTGGAGCGTCCTCAGGAAGCCCTCCCTCTCTGCAGACAGAAGGCTGCGCTTATTACAGCCCAGTCCTGTGGGCCAAGCCTGCCCAGTCATCCTCGGCTCCTGTGGAGGTGTCTAAATGAGTGTGCCTCTTTCTCTATCAAGTAAACAGACAGCACAGGTGCAGGGGAACGGCTCTGGCTCCGAACTAGCAGAACCGTGGGGTGCTTGACGTGCCCTCAACCTCGGTAAAATCAAGATGCTTTTGTCGAAAAGGCACAAATGTACACCTCTGAAGTCAATTAAATTCAGATGAGAAACATGAAGCAGAAATTCTGTACTAAAGCTTTTTAATAGTTCGAACCATTGGCAGAAAGCCCTTGTTAATTAGAATACTGCCACAGATACAAGTGTATCTTTTCTCTGAAGCAGACTTCTTACGATTGACACTTTCAAAGACAGTTAAGTCTACCAAACACCAGTAAAAAAAAATAAAAAAACAGTGTGAGCTTTTAACCTTACTAGGAAGGCACCCTTTTGTGGCAGTGTCCTCTTGCTTCAAAAAGGCATGAATCTCTTACAGCACATGTTCAACAAAGAACTTGGGGAACAAAAGTAGGGGACGGAAATCTTACAGGGGGGGAGGGCTGAAATAATGACAGTTTCTAACTAAAACCACAGAGAAGAAGCAGGGGCTTCCCAGCAGGAGGCAAAGAACTGGGGGAGAGGAGCTTGACGTGATGAAAGATTTAAGTGCTGGGGGAATTCAAAGGCTGAGTGACCCTGTGCCTTTCAGCCTGTAAGCTGCATACAGGCGCTGTGTGTGTATGTGTGTGTGTGTGTGTGCTTCACAGGAGCAAGAGAGAAAAGGGGGTGGTAGAGCAATAAGGGGAGGGGAGGGAGCGTGATTTGGCTTTTGACGTCTATTACCTCGACTGTAAAACAAACCACATATGAAACAAAGAGATATAAAATGGTACAGTTTTCATCTTGATTACATTTGGTAACCGCAACCCGTTCCCCCTACCCATTCCCAAAACCTGAAATGGATAAAGGAGTTGGAGAGAGAAAAAGTGCATTGCCCTCAGTGGCTCTTCGTTCCGGAGGTTTTCATCTGTCTGTGTTAACAGGACAAAAGGCCTTGACACCGTTTCAACCTGTTGGGGGCTTGCCTGCAGGAACCCCTTTATCAGAACCCCTTTATGTAACCCCAGCCACAGCACGCTTCCCTCCCTTTTCAACACCTAACCCAACAGGTCCTGTGTTTCTGGACAAAGCTACACCTCTGACATGAGGAAAAATGATGTGCTGGTAACCTTCATAATGCAAGTGATGCTAGCTCTTCACAGCAAGCTAAACTGTGTAAGATGTCACCTTGGTTTGCCTTGACCTTATCTTTCTTTTTTAAATGTATTACATTTTCATCCAAGTTTCCTTGCCATTGAGTAACATTCATATTCCATATACCGTGTGACATGTTCTGCCTCTCCCATACCAACATCCAAGGGATTGACTAATTTACTGAATACAGAAATAGCCATTCACACCTTGGAATAGCTGTCCACTTGGCAGCTGTCCACCTGCCATAGACTACAGATCTGAGTGTGGGGACTGGCTGCTCTGACAACTACTTTGATATCCCATGTCCTAAGTTTTATATTGATCTGCTGGATTTGAGTCGCTCCCTCCCTGTATCCGTCTGTCTTGGCCTCGCTCCTGATGAAATGAGACCTACTGGCAGAGACTCTCCAGTGCCCTCCCAGTGGACCCTCTGACATCCTGTAATGCAACCTGGCTGCCCTACCTCCCTTTCCCCACCATTCTGTCTCTGCTGGACACACAAACAAGGACACACCCATCAGAGAAGCCCCACAAATTAATAACGGAGATCAACCAACATACAGCATATGCTGTATGTTGGTGACACATGAATACTCTCTCGAACAAAAGGGGTCAGTTTGAGTCAGTTTGTAAGGAACCAGGGCATAAGATAACATTTCAGGAACTGGCAAAACAAAGACAGTGTCAAGAAGTAGGCCTATTCCCAAATATGTTACCAAGGTGTCTCCCACCCTAAAGGCAGGGTGACAATCCTAAAACCTCCTGCCTCCCAGTGTAGCCCACACTACATCTGAGGGTCATATAACCAGCAAATGGCATCGTCACAAATTGGACGGCAACCAGTCTGCCTTCTCCAGCCCCATGTCAACCTCTTTAATCCCTTCGTCCCAGCAAATGGTATTACAATTTACATAATTGCCGCTCTAACAATTTCACATTGTATAATGTTTCAAAATGATGATTGCTAGTGGGAAAAATACACAGTGCACTTTAGCTGTTGCTGCTTTCCTCTCTGCTTTCAATGAAATGTAGGCAAACCGGCCCCTCACCGAGAGCTCTCTGGAAGATGCTTTTGTCTTAACTGGGGTAAGCTCTCAGAGATTCAAAAAGGGTCTGTTGTGAAAGTTGATACGGAGGGCTTTTGTCTTTCCGGTGGCAGTTCTCACAGTCCCCTTAAAGAGTGTTTACAGCTTCTCTGCATGTTCTTATTGTTTCTGAGCTCCTTATGGGACACATTGAAAGAGGGCATGGCAACCACAAACACGCAGCAAAAAAAACGGTAAAAATGACAAGTAGAGCAGATCCAACATTTCACGTTTTCTTTGGTCCACACAACAAAATCCCTTGTAGATTGTCCTGGCATTTCCATTTTTATCTGCCCATGCCTTTCTTGCAACCTCAAAGTGAACTAGCTGTCAAAGTGTGTTTATCCCTCTGCCAAAGCTTCAGTGCATGGTCCTGAAGAGGGTCTTCTCCCAATCCATGCAATCGCATAAATATCACGATGAGCATGTTACAAAGCTGAAACAATTCTCACTCCAATATTGATTTTGAAGCACAGAGACAACCGCTGTTCGATTTGATTTTACTGCTTCATATGACAAGAGACATTGCCCCCATCTGTAAGACTAAAGAGATTTAGCGGTACGTGTCTCTGCTCCTCAGGAGTATAAGACTGCTCAAATTGCTGCAGTGGTCTGACGTGGAACAGCTAAACAGCTTCTGGTGAATGAGTTACAGTGATCAACAACGATAAAGCAGACAATAGAATCCAGAAGAAGAGGGAGCTTATTTCCTGTTCCTGCAGTACAAATATCAGAAGAGGTATCCATAAGATAACATTACTGTTAATAGAGACAATATAAATCCAAATACAATTATCTCTGAAAACATTTCATGATAATGATAATTTATCAAGTATTTGAGCATAGCGGGATAATATGCCTCCTGTGTCCACTCCATACTAGACTCGTAAAGCACGCTTTGAGGCTAAACCATTTCTTCTGTACATGTATAAAATGGCACAGTAAATCCACCCAAGAATTCACTGATGCGGGACTAATCAGGTCCCATTCCAATTCTGGGCACACACAGGAGGATGCCAGACCCGGGCTCTAAGCTCAAACAGCAAACCGGCAGGTGATTTGAACTCGATGCATTTTAATTGGCACATGAAGCGATTCAAAGCGCTGGTCTGCAGTGTTGTGCGCCGGCCTATGAAACCAAACTCTGTCTCTCCAGTTAGGTTTCCTGTGGTCCTGTAAGTGGAGATCACAGATCCTGCTACCATTCAAGGCACACAGACCTAACCCCATCCTTCTTAGACTCTTTTGTCTTGCCACAATCAATGGGGAAGGGAAGCTACCTCCAGCCTGGCTATGGCTAATGACTACACAGCAGACCCTTCAGCGATTATGAGCTTGGAAGGTTCAATAATACAAAGGACAGAAACAAAGGCCTGCCCTAGATAGGCACACTCAGCCAAGCGAATAAATACATACCAATAAGCCTACTATAAGTAATATAGTATAAAATGTGTATGGTATGAAATAAAACACAGTGAATGGACATCTGAAATTCTTCTTATGGAAAGTACCTGTCTGTAAGGTATGAGGCAAAATGTAGCCTGAATAAACTAAGTTGGCATCAAAATTAAATAACCATGGCAGGACAGTATACCCTTGGGGTAACGGGTCAGATGAAAAGACAGAAAAGCTAGATGCATCATAAATGAATCCTGCCTTCTCTCACGTTTTTGTGCTGTCCCCATGTAATCCATTTTCTTTCCTCAACACTGAAAGCTCTTTCCACATGATTTGGTGGAAAAGCTTTCTGAAAAGGAAATGTGTTCAATTGCAGGCTTGCTGCAGTGGTTAATATGAATAGAATGAAAGTATCCTGACAAGCATTCACAGTTTTTGTGTTACTAAATGGAAGAAAAACAAAGAGATGGGTTTCTCAATACAGACAGCATTTGGTAAATAGGGGCCAGTCTGGCCCAAAATGCCTTTTGTTGCCATGGATGTTGCCACAGAGCTGTGCTTCCATCACAAGTAGGATGTGTGCACTACAGTTATAGCCTTTGTCTACATGGATTCTGCCCAAGGACACAACATCATTTGGCAGAGCCGGGGATCGAACCAGCAACCTTCTGATTACTAGCCCGATTCCTTAACCGCTCAGCCACCTGACTCCTTATAATAGACAGTGGCTTCCAGGTTACGCCTCAATGTCTTCTAGATCATACACTCTCGGGCTAGTACAGTGTCAAGAAACCTGCCCAATCCCAATAGACCCATTTATCAGAGGTCCAAATTTCACATCACTTGTGAAAAGTCCTAATTAATGGTGCAAAAATTGTCATCCTATCAATCTAAAAAAAAACAACAGACAATTTCAGTTGCACTCATCCAACTGACACTTTAATCAGAGCAACTGAAGTTGCAACTATTGTGGTACAAAGATTCCCTGAAGACAACTTGTTTTGGTCAAAACGACACTGCTGTGGCTGTCCTTTTAGCATGGATTAAAAGGCAGTAATCAGTGGATCTCATCCTGCCCTGCTCCAAGGACATGAGCAACAGAGACATACCAGATGTATTAGTCATCTCCATTTCCTCCAGCTGTTGTTGTCCAATGAAACCATTAAAAAAAACACAAAAACAAACAAACAGTGCAGTGCAGACACCATATAGAATTTAGGTACAACAAGTGGATCTTAACCACATATACTGCATGAAGGAGCCCTTTCTCCTTGTAGCCTATATTGGGAGACGTAAAAGCAGAAACCAGCACAAATAGCAGTTCCCTCAGTGACAAAATAGCAGGTTAGCCTATGACAGGAAACTTAAATGTAGTTTAGGAAAAAAATCTTGCAGCATAATCTTAATAAAACAATCAGATTTATTGCTAATTCTGTTGAATTTCTACCCTACGCATTCCTCAATCCCATGCACACAGCACACTACTTACTGCAGGGCTATTGAGGCCACATTTTCTGCCCCTCTGCAACCCTATAATCAACCCATACTTTCATACTTTTACGATTTCAGATCATACAATGGCAAAGAATATCCAACCAGACTGATAAATGACACTTCCCATATTTCCCTGGCAGTGTTGTTTTCATAAACCTGTCATTCATAGTTTATCTAAAAAGCCATTGACGCATACAGTCTTACAACGCATAATTGACAGCCCACACATTAATCTGATGTTATAAAAATCGTTTTAATTTTCTCAGCCTGTGGTTTCAACACCACATCTTAATTGCTTCCGATTTTTCAGGGGAGAAAGACCCCCGTAGGATGCTGTAGTGGGTGAAAAAGTCTAGCAAGATTAAGGGACGCTATTAGACATATACAATAACTCCTTGTGTAAATATAAGACAGCTCAGTTGATATAGTGTATCGGGGAACAGAATTAGCATGCTGAAACATTGCCTTATCTACTGTCTGCGGTGCTTACATGTCAGTGTCTTTGCTTAGACTGATGCAGTGTGTACTGACTGCGAGGCTACTGAAGATTACAGTTTGTTTGGCTGTGAACAAGAACACTCTCCTCAGACATGAGTACATAAAGGGCTGAGCAGCCTTTACCCCAAATGAAGTCTTGGTCCTTTGAAGGCTAAAACTGCTTTGAATCTGAGTGTCTAAGACTTAGCCTCCTGGCTAAATCCACACCTAGACGTGAAGGAGTTGTGTATCCCATCTAAAGCACTGACAATACCATTACAGGTTTATTTCGCTCCCTGAAATGAGAAGTGTTCAAGGCCAGAATAGATTGTATTGAGGTGCCTTCCGAAGAATCTAACAGCATGTTTCAAGATGAAAGCTTGAAATGATGCATAAATCACAACTGAACTGGTTGATCCAAGCCTCCTTAAAAGGAGATGACATCTAGGCAGTTTTATGGCTAAACCTGATCTTTTGGGAAAGTTACACCTTTTGATGTGAAATCATAACTTTTTATGTTGTTGTAAGCCATAGGAGTGCTACGTGGTAAATTAGGAAACCACAGAGTATTGTCTTTCTACACCTGAGAGGCTGGAGGGCATACAATAGTGTATAGGACCAGTGATGCATCGGTTTCTTCTGAACCATAGTGAGACATGATACTATACCATGGGAGAGTCAGGGAACACTGAGGGGGTGAGGAAATAGGGTCATCTAATACTGAAAGGTTGTCTTAAAACACAGTGTTTGGGGTTGGATTAAGGATTACTTACTTTAGAAAAGCCCTTAATAGGTTCACTTTAATACCATGATGGTGTGATATTCCCTTTGGTGGACCGATCTCTAAGCATTATTGCAGAGACCACTGGCCACTTCAACAACACAAATACTCAAGATAAAATGGACTTACTGCCAAATACCACAAAAGAGAAACTGCTGTTTTCCCAGTAAAACAAATTCTGTCAATCAGAGCTTATGGTAATTGAAAATCCAATATATATCTGCTTGACAAATACAATTCACTGCCTGCTTTTGTGAAAAAAATAACCTTCAAAATGTCACCCCATTGTGCTGAAGTTAATTGGTTCCCTTAAAACCAGGTGTTAAGCTAATTCCCTCTCAGTAGGAGAGAAATCCACCTCACAGAAACCCACAGACAAAAACACTTAAGATTGAACCTAAAGGAATTCAATCTCTACACACTGCAGATACCTCGATCCCCTTAGACCCATCATCTTCTACACCGGTTGTATAGGGCCATAAACAGGCACTGTACTGTGAGTGTTTGGTTCCAACGTCTGGGACCTGTCAGTCTAGCAAGAAATAGAATGCCTCAGTTGGGTGATCATACTGTTAGAACAGCGAGGATGTCTTGACACCTTGAGCCCCATGGGACATTGAATGGGTAGCTGTATTGCCCTTGACTGACATAAAAGTCAACAGTCACCGTAGGGGGAGCTGGCTTCTTATGTTGTTTTTGCCGTTTATGAAACACAAACCAAACTTTAAAGGGGAGCTGAGTCTCTCAAAACCCATGGAAAAGATCAGTGTTAAAAATAGAGCTGGTGAGCAGTGTTAAGAATCCCATATGACTATAAACCAATTCCTATTTGAATAATGTGTAACATCAAATGACAGCAATACCAATGATTTTGCCCTCTGTCTTTCTCCACATAGAGTACGGGTTTCATGACGATAATAAAACACACCATCTTGTGTTTCGCTGTTAAAGCACAGAACGTGTAATTAGCTGGAAAGCTAAGCTGAGAGAGAGAGAGAGAGAGAGAGAGAGAGAGAGAGAGAGAGAGAGAGAGAGAGAGAGAGAGAGAGAGAGAGAGAGAGAGAGAGAGAGAGAGTTTTTGAGGAAGGGAAAAACAACATTCCCTTATTTATCACATCACTGTATGTTTATGCTCGATTACCAAGAATATCATGCTTGTTAAACCATGTAAAATAGAAAGTGGTGGTGAGTAACAATGTTTTATTGTAAAATTAAATATTTTGAAAATATGGTAGAGATGTTTATCTACACATTAGAAAAAATATTTATTAATATAAGGTTTGGACACTTCTCCCTGAGCTCTCCTGTTCATGAATTTTCTAAATGTCACACTGAAGCAATTCAGGCTAAGTGTGTTGCCCAAGGACACAACAACAGTGGGCCAATGCCCCATTTAAAATCTGAACCCTCTGTACCCCATTATATAAAATAGTGAATTACATGACTCTAATTAGTCTGGAGGGCAAGCTTGAAATACTAGAGATATGTAAACATTGCAGATGATTCCAGACAGACTGATGATGGTTCCAACGCCATCATCTTTCAGAACCGTAAATTATGAAGAACATCAATATTCATCCACTGCAGAGCTTGTCGAGATTCTTGTTACATTTTTTATTAAATCTATTAGACACTGAAACGTGATACACTGTTTCCAGTTATATCATACCGACACCGGCATGTGAGATTCACTCAATCAGGTATCACATTGGGAGGTAATGAAGCTGATGAATATTGCATGAGCTGCTGAATGCTCTATTAATGCAGGCAGAATTTGGGTTTTGAACTTAACTACTCTGAGAGAACTCTCCCTGGGGTAAATAGGCTATAACCTCAAAAAGAAAAGTTTCTGTCTCTACTTATCTTAGTGCATACAGCAAAGATGCCTTATGTGTCATCAAAGGCTTTGAAGACCATTAAGAAATGCCTTCACATCCCACACCAGATTATATCCAAAACCTCAGACTTTCAGAGTTTTAGGATACGGCAGAATGAAGGACATGTGATCAAAACTGGTTTCTTCTTAGAGGGGAACATATGTCACTAATTATGTCACTCTTGCTCTGTAAACCACACGATTACAAAGCTCAGCTCTGAACTGGTTTCAGACCATTCAAAATATGGGGGTGCAGACAGACCTGGTGCACATATGTACTGACACACATGCGCACACACATGCGTACTGACACACACAGAGACACATGTACATGCACACTCCATAATAAGAGGCATGACAGGAAGTCTGGGTTATACAGAATAGGCATCGCTCTTGTATAACCCTTTTTGAGTGTTAGCTATAGAACCTCATTTGAACACCAATAGAAACATCACTGATGTGTTTACAAGGTAAACTGACTGCTTCTTCAAAACTAAACTTGGTCCTTTAGACCAAAAAGTAAATCATGCATTCAATAATTTAAAAAAGGAGACGCTTTAAATTCCAAATGGTTTGAAAACATGTCAGCCAGTGATCTGGATGTTTCACAATGAAGCCTACTCATCTGTCCATGATGAGACAACACATTCCTGTTACTTATGCTCCCGGTGACCCTGCAAATCAACACATGCACACACACAAATACACACACAGGCTGTAGCTAGAAACTACAATACATGATGCTTATCCTCCAATAGCAGTTTTGCTCTAGTTCATTATGAGGTTCAATTCGTCTACTAAGCATAGATTACTAGCCACTATGTTGATTACATGGAACTGGGCTAAATCATCTATCTCAATTACTTTATTACACCAAACATTCAAAGGATAAACAAAACCAATTCAAATCCCATTTAATGTATGTAGTAATCAGGCCTTGTCCAGGGCATTGCTTAAAGTATGTTAGGCTACTGCATGGACTGCATTGAAATTCGTATGTGTAACAATCACATTAATTAGGCTAGATTGGTTAGTGGAATAGACCATGTCCTTTGGCTTGCGCTAATACTCGTCTCATAATATACGTCTCAAATTTGGAAAGAGTATATGATTTAGTTCCGTCGAGGCATGATGAAAATGCTTAATTTTTTATGTAAACAAATGGAAGAAAAAACGATTCTGAGGTTCCTTAATACAATACAGTGGAGAGTACGGATTATATTTTGCTTTTATTGTTAAAGGACAAACCTTCTAAGGTAGCCTATGTTACCAGGTAGGGGGTCAAGAGAAACATAGACGGCACACAATTTTTAAGTCTGGGTGGGGTTCCACTACAGCTATCCTCAATGTATAATAAACCTGTGAGTTATACAACAAACGAGACTATGAATGATGTGCTGTGTGACCATCCCAAAATGAGCTAATTGCGCATCTGACACTGCAATCCCGTATTGCTTCACAAAACCAACTTGCAGTTGATGAGACGCCCAAAAAGTCATTCAGACGATTGAGATGTGACAGTTTACTACTAAAGCACAACATACAGTACTATTTCGAGCACACTTACCTGTGCAGTCTTTGCCTTTGCCTTTGCATTCGCCACTTTGAGGGTAAGATGCTAGTGTTCCAGGCAGGGTAGCGATAGCCACGAAGCAGAGGAAAGCTAGGTAAAAGCCAGCCAAAGGTCCATGCAACCTTCTATGGCACAAGCCTTCGACCATGATGAAAAGGATGGAGACGATGCCCAATTAAGGTTACCGTCGCAAAATGTTTCAGAATGTTAATTCAGTTTGAAACCTTTCACTCAATGTTACAGAGAAAAAACTGCTGAATGAATGAGCACGGTATAGCCAGGGGCGCATGTATGTTGGAGAACGCACTATGACAACGACTTGAAAACGCACTGAGATTATTTGTAAAATCAGTGCAAGAAATCTTCTGAAACCTCTTTACTCCAAATGCGTATATCTTCTAGAAGCCAGGTGGCTGTCTATATTCGCCAAGATGACAACCAAGGCAGCAGCCAGCATCCTCGCAGTCCATACAACGCACTCCGGGTCTTTTTATGACTTAGGCTATCTGACGCCCCAGATCGAAGACCCTGGCGACCCCTTATTTCAAAACAACTTAGTACTTGAATCTCTCACTCTCACACACTCTCTCAATTATCAACTGCACTCTCGAGATGTGTTCTTTTTTGTAAACTGAAGGTAATGTCAAGTGCTGTGAAATAAAGAAAATACGACCGATGTACAACAGCTGCAGAGGCAACAGCTACAACAAAGGGATTTTGAGGGGAGAAATGTCACGTGAGAGTAGGCTTTACCCTCCTTCCAAATCCTATCCCTTTTCTCAGCCTTCCTTGACCCGGACCCTTAAAAAACACGGGCGCGAGCGCACATACACTTTAAGAATGAGTCTAAACACACATGTCAGTTTGTTAAAACCAATCTCTATATTTGTTGAAATCTAATTAACTAGGCTGCACCTTTGAACAGAGTGTGTGCAAACAAAATATGTTTTACATCAAATATAGGCTAGCTATAAATTCCAAACAAAAACAAGCACGTGGAGGTTAATCGTCGGATTTCGTTTGGATGTTTGTCACTCTGGGCATTCACTAGTTAGTTTTTCAAATAGACTGCATTGCTTCAACATGTTGGAACATGTGAACATTGTGCTAATATTTACATTGTCCAGATGGAGCCCCAGATTCTTTTTTGGACTCTGTAAACACCACTGGAAAACACCCAAGAAGAAGGCAGGTGCCAAATTGGACCATAATTCTCAAAGGTTCTTCATTTTAACTTTCCAACTATTTGTGGTAGTCTATTATTGAATTATGCAACCATTCATAGTAGCAGTTCCACAGATCTCTTGGAGAACCATCACTTACTATCAGAGGTCACAGCCTCTATCTAGGCTGTTCTAAACAACTCATATAAGCATCTATGGGTGTTTAGGCTATGCTGAGACTTCTAGAAGTATTTACAGTGAAGCTGACAGAATTGGTATAGCGACTGGAAGAGAATGCCTTGAGAAGTGAAGTATGTATATCACACAATCTTTGGCCACTATGCCACAGCAGAGAGCTCTTCAAGAAAGTAGCTGCCATTTCCTGGCAACAGTGAACAATCCGACATCCCCAACCGTGATAAGTATTTTTTGGCATTTCATACTGAGCATTTGCAGTGATCAATTCCAAGCTATGAGGGGTGATTTTTTTTTTCTTCTATATTTGGTAGTCCCTCAGTCTGGGCACCTGTCTTTTTTTCCTGTCAATCTTTCACAACCTACAGCTTTAATATCTTCTGTTCTTACTGTTGAATGGCTTTCCAGTTAGTGTACACCATTCTTCAAGCACCAGACCAATACTTGACTCACAAATAATACTTGTTATCATATGTTGGGTCTGCCATCCAAATAGGCCTATTTCCTGCATAGATAGCTTTTGTTCACTTCCTCCAAAACTGACAGTACAACTCAGCTTTGTCTGGTACTGTGTATTTCACTGATTCTCTTCATTTCACCTTTAACAGCACAATTGTACAGTAGCCCCAACTCTAAGGTATCTTTGACGACAGCCACTGATGAATGGAGTGTAGATGATTTGCTGGTCCCTCTGCCTCAGTTAGCAGTTCTAATACAGCATGCAGTGAGGACTGCAGATTCTAAATGGATACAGCTTTGGCAAATCAGCAATGCTAATTTGATTAACCTCCATGATAGTTATCGTAATTGGCTTACGAGGGTTTTGTAGGAGTGGCAGACACTGGGTGTCTGTCCACAATGTTGTTGGACGTTCCTGGGAAATTGTCTCAAGCCATTATTCAGCCATGTTGCGGCAATGATACAATGTGAATTGAGAAATAAATGCTGAAAACACAATTGTGACATCTTATGATTATCATATCAAGCCTTTGCGGAATGTAATAGCTAGATTACTGTGTCATTAGTCAATGGAATCTTCTTATTTAGCCCATATATGCAGGCCAAATTGATATTGATGTTTTTTGGAGCAGGAATACAATGATAGATGTACTTCTCAATGCTGGAATGTCTCAAGCAGCATTACCCACAGTGTATTATGAAAGGACACAAGTCTACAGGCCCTACAGGGAAGGACATACATGGCGGCCTTAACCATCATAGCGTGCATGGTCTAATTTACTCCACCATCTGCACTGGACTCTCCTCTGCCAATCCTGGCAGCAGACCCCCAGTGAAGGGGATAATCCAGAGCATCATGGATAACCAGGGGGTAGAGTTTAACCCCTCGTTAATCACCCAACATCTCCGACAAACTCTTACATGGTGCCCCGCCGGTTGGAGCAATGTAGCTTAGGAATCACAAACTAAAGCTTCAAGTGCCTAGACAATTTCAGACATGCTTGTAGAGATAAAGTAAATGAAAAAGCCACCCAATGTTGGTTGGAAGTTGGTACAACCCTTCTCAATACTCTGTGTTGCTCATCTCCTGGTGATCACTTGATGATGAGCAACTGATGATGTTGCGTTTTGGTACAGAATGACTTTCTGTAATATGAAAATTACATTATTGTTATTTATTGTAACAGGTTGGAAAGTGTAATTAATGCTGAACCAGTCAAATGCAGTTAAGAATCAGATTTATACTGAAGCAATTATAAAATCCATCAATTTCCTGCATTACTGCACATAATTGATGACTATTATAATATTTTAACAAGTCGTTCGAAGACACAGTAATAAAATATAAGATCATGACCTGTAAAATGTCATGGATGTTCATAAAGTCTACAAACGGAAACTACATAAATAAATCAATTTTATGTAACCATCACAATCTAAATGAGTTGTTAGGAAAAACAATGAGGATATTACAGTGGGACAAGACCATGTTGTACAATAGGAACTAATAACCTAGATTTTCCTTTTGATGAGCTCACAAGAGTACCTCTTCAAGTTCCACCTAGTTGAACAACTTTTTTCTTGACCTACGTCCACAGAAAGCAGCACTTAGCAGTATATTACTTCTTGTGATACCTGTGAATTTGCTTCCTCTCTGAATGTTGTATTTGAGATCCTGTTTTACCACTGTCTCGTGAAAAACTACGCCCACAAAATTGTCTGATATTGTACTTAAGACGTTGGCTATGTAGCCTACTATTGCAGTTAAATGTTATTGTTCCACTGCAATTGAGATTAAATTGTTGTCGCATCGTACCTGGTAGCTGATTGAGATGTGAGATGTTTGCACTGTGCCTTGTAAATACAAACCATTCCTAAATTGAGCACAGCTGCACAACTGCACAACTTCTAGAACTATATGCAATTCTGATCATTGACTTTGTGCTGTACTTTCTATATACATTATTTATATGTTGCTGTAGATAAAAGCATCTGCTAAATGAATACAATTTCTAACTTTTTTCACCAGCTAAAGAATGAATAACTCCTTCAGTAAAAGTAGGATATGTCACCCGGTGCAAAGTGATCATTTTGTTACATAAAATATAAAAATGAAATGATGGAAGATTTTCATCTCCACTGAGAGGACAGTCTCAATGAGAGTTAGAGAAAGCGAATGCAATCTTTGTAGTAAGCTTTGTAGTAAAAGACAATGTCACCAGTGTATACCTTTGAAATGTAATAAAGTAAGTAATTTCCCCTGAGTTCTTGAATGAAAATAAATTCATTCTTCTCTAGCTGTCACTACACTTAAGTCAAATTGCAAAACCATGTTGCATTATCAAAGCAACTTTATTTGACATTACAGGATGTTTGAACATAACTAGAGTGTTGCTCCTTACCAATGTTACACATAATTGCAGCCTTGCTGCACATGGAGGCACCCCATCCTGTGGAGTAAGAATAACCAGGGAATTCTCTCCCGGTTTTCCCAATCCATAAACAAGGTTAAATAGGCATTATGTCTTTGGTGGCTCTAACTGGCAAAGGTGCCCGCTGCTCTTTCCTAGCAGAGATTATGGGTAAAACCCAGTGTCACTAAGCCCCAGTCTGCATGTTTGCCTTGTATTTTCCCTAATCCCCCCTACGGACAGATTTGTCCAGCATGAGCAGTCATTCAATACATCTCATCACATCTCAGAGCAAACAATGGAAAATGAAATTGATGACCCTGTTGTGTACACAGGTAAACAAGAAAATCAGGAAATGGTGTGTATGAGAAACCTGACAATGCTATTTCCCATGCCAGCGCTGATGCATAAGCAATACGCAATAACTTGTATCTTTTTCATCATTGTCAATAGACACACCATTGTGCATTTTGTATCTTTTGACGTTTGAAATGTTCAAAATCTCTTTTCTCTTTTTGTGTAATCTGTGATAAGATGGTGGATATTATCAATATCTGTCGATACCACAAGACTCTCCATTGTTGCTTACAGATCTAGAATAACATTCTTGTAATTTGACCACTCTCTCAAGCAATCCATATATCAACAAAGTAGACTAATGACAAACCTGTGGAGTCAATTATTTTAAAGACATTGTTCCGTCATCCTACCAATATCTAGTTTCTACCACCAAGTCCATCCACCCTCCTTTGACCCCTACCTCCCTTTCCTCCCCCACCTCTCACTATGACAATTGATTCACCCATATAAAAAGATCACATATTACAGGAGCTGCTTCAATTGATCTTATACAGGTGATAGAGTCAAGTCAGAGTTGACCTATAAGAAACAAGTCGCTCAAATAGCAATCATGGATCTAATAGATGTATTGCTCTGACTACTATGGTTCAGTGGCTGTATCATGGTTCTAATACCCCTTCCCCCATAGTAAAATACCTTTCCCTGAAATGCAACCTACACAAAGTTTGGCTTCCAACTGAAATACTGAGTGGATTTCTTCTGCATTCTAACTGCAGGGCTATGGCTGTACGCTGGAATTTTTAGCTGTAGGGGTTAACCTCTCTGTATAGCGAATTCAATTGCACTGATTTAAATTACTGTAGAAGTGCGTTCAGTTCTGCGAGAGTTCCCAGTGTGCATGTGGCTATGGATGAAATTACACTTTTTAAAAATCCTTTAGTAATTAGAACAATCCACTAACCTAGAACAAATCACAGATTTTTTCATTTGAGAGCTACTTTGCGTTTTGGTCATGTGGTCATGCTTTGTCCATTCCATGAAAAGTCACATACAAGCAAATCACATTTTATAACTAGTTCATTACATTGAACAACAATTTTTGTCATTTATGGTCTTTTCTACAGCCTCTATATCTTTGTATAGATGGACATTCCAGCAGGCTGTCTGTCGTACAGTATGTACGAGTTCCTTGTATTATGACCTCCATCTATGAATGTGTTTGCAGACAATCCATTCATCTTGGGCCTCTATAATAAGATGCTTCGTGATATTGACAGTTCATCAGTGTGTTATTGCATCACCATGTGTTAGAGAGCTGTCAGTAGATCAAGGACTTTACTCTGTGGCAGAGGAGTGACTTTGAACTCACAAATGAAGATGAGGGTCCAGTGCCACAGCCTGAAGAGACATGAAGATGTGCTATGAACAGACTATATTAGCTGCACACTTGTGGAATTCTACTTACTGTTTGATTTGTACTATTCTAGCAATGCAGGTAATAATAATGAGGAGTTTTTCTGTACCATTGTGACACACAATTATAAAAACGATTTGACGTTTAGTCCCCCTTAGATAGAGGTAGAACATCGACTTTCATATGTGCTGGTCACCTTGTAGTCACACTGTCCCTGAAAACAGAGTTGAAGTTAATGATTGGTAAAGTTGTTAGACACTGCACCTAGGTTGAGGGAGCATTCTGAAAATCATGTGAGCAGAGAATTTCAACAAAACCCCATTCTGCTGTCTCTCACAGGGATAATAATTGCTTTTCTGCTCTCCACTGTCCAAATACTGCAAAGCAAAGCAAATATTGCTGGCCAAGAAAACAAAGCTTGAATAATTGAATAACAACAAGACTCTGATACAGCAAAATTCTTTGTGCAAAGACCATCACTATGTGAATTCAATTTCTCTACTGGCCAAAACCACACAGAACTGTCCTGAAGACACTTGTTATAATGGCATCTGTTCATCAACAAATACATGTGTTCATTAGAATGATTAATAGGAGTGTCTGTCACCGTCACAATACATTCTGTGTCACATTTCAATTATGATTCAGTTCATAATGAGTGAACACATGTAAACAAATCAAACCATGTTCATATGCATGTGATCACTTACTGTATGTTGTTAACAAAAGGGAAATGCAGTTATTTCTTATTGAACTAAGTGCTCATTGTCCTACAAAAACCCTGGTGTTCTTCTTATTCTTTTTTTGTCTGCTTTAAAATTCTGGTTTGTACTTTCTTATGCCCAGTTCCTAAGGGGTAAACTTCATGTATTTTCTGTCTGGTTTTTAAGGTTTTCTGTAATGTTTCCCCCATCGTCTTAATGTGTATATAGCCACCATTTCAGAAAGCAGAGCAGTAAAAAACTTAACAGAAGGAGGATTTTCTCCAAAGCCACTTAAACAAATCCCACGCCATAAGCTTTAATTTTCACTTCATGCTCTTGTGGTCACTAATTAAAAGGTTTCCAGCATCTTTTGAGGGGGAATTGTGTTTTTCTTAAGTGTGTAATAATTACCAGAATGTAATATTAAAATTGAATAATCGAACCACATTTGAGAAAAGCAGGCATGATATTCGTGGTAAACAACAATCTTCCCTTACAATCTCCCCTGAACTTTTATGAATCCCATAAAGGGTTGCTTGCTAGGCAGGCACATGTGTACCTTCTCTTTTGCATAAAGTGAACACATAGCAAAAATGACCTTTAACAATTGGACCTCTCTCCAACACCTGGTTCACCCTTCACCTTTGGTCTCATGCTCTCATTACCCCAAGCTGCACTTCCTATGACCCACCTCTCTTTCTGTCTTTCTTCCTTTTCTTTTCTCCGCTCTTCTGTATCTCTCTATCTCTCTCCCGCCCATTCTATCCCTTTGTTTTTCTCTCTCTAAATAGAACGCTGCTGCTCATTAAGGTGACTGATGCACTTGTTGACCGATGAGGTTACACAGGGTGGATGTTGGGGCCAGTCTGGTGTCTGGGGGTCACCCCCCCCAACCATAATCAGGAGCAGGTTAGCACCCCTGTACCCCAGTGGCCACTGTGGATGCTCCTCATGGGAGAGGGTCAGTTTGCAGGACGTTCAAAGAGGATATGATTCCCTTGGGAGGGGGGGGGGAGGGGGGCAGGGTGGATTGAAGTACCCCACAAGTCTAACGCTGGGATCTGGGTGTGATTAACTCCACTGAGGGTCTGTATGTGTGCTTGTTGAGCACAGAGTTCAAAGAGTAAGGGTCAGTAGACTGGGGATTGAAGCAAAGTGTGGAAGAGGTGATTGATAGACTGTTGGGAGTGTGGTCGGGAAAGGTACATTTGCTTAATGAAAATGCAGATATTTTTGTTTTTCATTTGAAGAATGAGGTTTGGTGTGTAGAGTGTAGATAGACTGTGAAATGATCTTCAATTACAAACTCTTCTTCAAAAAACTGCATGCTGTTTTTTTAATCCAAACCTTTCGAAATGGGTTAAACGAATGGTTAATTATCTCAAATATACAGTACATTGCATTTTCAGATTTTCAAATTATAACATTGTATGTATTCAGCTACACGATGCCCACAAGTAACACTCATTTCCTTTTGCAAAAGTTACAGAGAACAGCACAAACATGAAGCTATAATGCCCTCTTTTATCACATAGCGACTTTGCTGGGAGGACATGGTAAAGCGAGTGCATTACATTGAGATGGAGTGCCCTCTGGTGGTTTCATATAGTATTACAGGACGATTTAATACATCACCTTTTTCTTTAATCATGTGTTTTTGTTTAGAGTCTGTAGTGCACATTCTGCTCAAATACATCATTTAAGCTTTAGAAAGATTCTTACTAAAGGCCAAAGAGAAAGTGCCGACTTAATTCCTAGCAATATTTAAACTCAAAGACAAACACACTGGATTCAGTTTAGTATTGGTGTAAAACACAATTTTTAGATTTTGAGAAAAATACTATTTTTGTCAAACGTATAATAATCCGAATTAATCAATAATATATTAAATTAAATATTAACTAAATTTGTATTTGAGAAAAAGACAAGCAAAACTGTCTCTATGTATGAACCATTTTAAGTATGGGAAACATGGCACTGTCAGCGACGGCAGTTGATATGGTATGAGAAATGGGTCAACCCAAAACCATTAAAAAATGTTCATCAACAGTGGTTGCAAACAAATCAATACTGTAGAACACTGAAGGAGGATCTTTGCCCACTGTCTAGTTTTCCTGCATTCAACAATGCCACAATGTTCCCTTGTGTGTCTTGGCAAGACTTGCAACTTGGCTGAAGGGACATAGACTGGCAACCACATCAGAGAATCCAGTGAACAGAAACTAACAGAAAAGGAATCTCCATGTAACCAAACCGAAACATAATTTAGATGTTTGATTGATGTGGAAAGAAAGACTAATATTGCACTATTGTTAGGTAAACATAGAGAGCGATTCTCTTTTTTTGTGTGGTTATTATTCAAAGTAAAATATTTCTAGAAATGTGAGTATATACGCCCTCGCTGAGTGATCTTTTTACCTGTATTATAACCCTCAAACCAAGCACGAATAGTTAATGAATGCCTGTCTGTGACCTCCTCCCAACTGGAAGACTACAGCAGGTCAGCACACACACACACGCACACACACATGCACACGCTCCCTTATTTGTGAGGGCTAATATGTAGAGAAAGTGACAAAGTGTATGTTGAATGGCTGAATATCCAACATTAGACATGTTTACAACGTAGAACATATGATTGACGTATTTTAGCTAACAGTAAACTACAGTTTTTATATATACATCTTGTAACTAACAATCAATAATGGTGTTATGGGTAAACAGTCCCAAAAGCATAAGCATGAGTAAAACTTTTTTTTGGGGGGGGGGGACGTTTGAGCATGAATAATCGTCCTTCATCACATGTCTCTTCTGTTGCCCAATCACACGTATCCTCAGCCTCCTCCAGACACTACCTCAAGTGGGCCGCGAGGAAAAGGAGCATTTTAATCCAAACAGTTCTGTACATCTGTCTCCGTAATAGACCCACAAAGAAACCACGGATCAACGAAACCAATCATTTGTGTAAGTTCTTGCTGCGATACAAAATTGTATCAATGAATGTCCTTTGTGTTTACGGCGAGAGGGCGTACCGCGTGCATTCCACTTTGTTCAATGGATTTGAGTAATTTCCGGTAAATACAGTTTGACGTTCGAGTCTGCACACGGCCCTGGTACAAGTGCAGAGTGCATACATTCAGTTTGTGGCGCTCACTTTTGATGTTGAATGTTAACCAACGACGACGTGATATGTTGTCTTTTTCAGCAGACATCCTGTCAATAGTACAGGATTCTCGCATGGTCTGCTTTTTATCTTCAAAGACTCACTTGCCAGGCCGTAGCATATGGCAAGGCCAAGGTGGGGCCCAGATTTGCGCATTATTGTTGCTTTAGATTAATACATTTCAAATGCATGAGTAGAACTAAAACGTACAATGGCAACAACTTGTATAGGAGCTAGCTATCAAACTTCAAAGTCAGTCGAGTCTCAGCGACGTGTTATTTATGGTATGAAAGCTTGCTTCCTACTCAGTCTTCGTACTGTATCGGCAATGTTGTACAGTAGTTTTCAGCTAACTGCTAACTAGGCTACAGTCGGTAGGTGGGTATGGTCGCGTCATGAGCATTTGCAGATGGTATTTTACTCTCTCAATCTGTTGGCACCTAATGTAGAGAAACTCAACGTGTTGTCAGGTTATGAATAGCCAACAAGGTTAAGCTAGATATATAGCGAGTCAGTTCCCAGGTGAACAACTCAAGCCTGTCAACTAGCTAGCAACATCTATCGTTTCACCACTGCAACTGTAGTTATACTATACTAAACTAAAATATATTTGCTAGCTATCACCGGCACTCACACAACGGTTAAAATGGCATTCTCTATACAACATATTTTTCCTTTTAAAGGGGATGGTAGCGCAGAGGTGGACAGTGGCAGTGTTGTGTATCCTTACACTGTTCTGGCCATACTGTAATGGGACCACTGGTCCAGAATGCAGCACAGTCTCAGGGGAGAGGACTGGAGTCCACCCTCTGCCCACAGTTGACAGTCAGATGGCAGAGCAGACTCAACGCCAGCACCTGGAGGCTCTGTTCAACAGGTATGCAATAGTAATGGACTCCAATTATTCCATGCTTATTGTTACGCAGGCTGTTTGATATGCACTATTGCACATCCATGTAACTAACTGTAGTAATGAAGATCTATTTGACCTAAACAGGTACGGGGAAAATGGAACCATCTCTATATCCGGTCTGAAGCGTCTGCTGCAAAGTGTGGGCCTTGACCGTATTCGTAAAGTGATGGTTCAACACCACGAGCAAGCAGAAGATGATGATGCTGAGGCACATGGGCACACACACCACCACCACCACCATCACCACCATCAACATCATGATCACAACAGCAACCAACGGCAAAAACACAGTCATTCGGAAACCAACGAGCCCAAAAAAGCCCCCAAGGACCCGAAGGTCCCCAAAGAAGAGGAGCCCACCCCGGGGAAGAAGGTGGAGAACTCGGACGCCCACCACAATCTGTACGTGAAGAAGACCACCACCTCCGGTCAGGAGATGAGCACCACTCCCACGTACACCACCAACGTGGTGGTGAAGTCCGCAGAGCGACGCAGACGCAGGGGGGCAGGCGATGACCTGTCCCAGGACAGTGGTCCTGTTGTCAATCAAACACACCTGGATATCACAGAGGGAGAAATGACTGAACATGTGAGCAATGTGCTGATCTCAGAGGACCAAACCCAGCCACCCGTGATGAGCCAGGAAGGTTCTGATGACCAGCACTTGCATGATCATGATCATGATGAGCACCTTGATCAAAGTCTTGACCATGTAGAGGACAAGGGAGAGGTAAGAATAATATTGAATATTTGTTATTGCATAATTGTCTAACTGTTTCATTCAGTTCTTTGTCTCGGGGTTAGGGTTAGCTCTGTCATAATATTTATATTTGCTTTTCCACAATGTTTTATGAAGGCCCATGCTTTAAAATGTGTCTTTTTAAATCAAAATCATATGCAGCCTTCTTTTTTGTGTGATGCATGCCTTATTTACAATGTAACTCTTCATATTCCAGTGTCATAATGCCTCCAGCCTCTTGACCTCCCATGGGATGACCAAAGAGGGGGTCCTCACTATGAAAGACTTCAGCTACCTCTGCCCTGCCCTCCTCAACCAGATTGACAGAAAGTCCTGCATACGGCATGGCGACAACCACACGCAGGAAGAGACAGGTGTGAGCGGCTTTATGCAACACAGGACAGGGGGAGGTGACCAGTCCCTTCTGACTGACCTTGAGGTTCCTGGTAGCTTTGGAACATTTAGATAATGTATGAACGACAGCACACAGAGTTACATAAACGTATGGGAAGACCGTTTGACTCGCTCAAAAAGAAGATTGCTTTCTTAACGATTGAATTTTACTGACAAATGTTTTGCACACGAAGAGAACACTTTTGGAAGTGAGCTCTCCGATGTGAGGTTTTGTCAGAAGGACACATTTTGATTATGGCTAGAGCACTAGCATGGGAATGACAGCTTCTAAATGCACTCAAGACTTGCTCATCCAAGGAATGCTTTCTTCTGTCGCAGACCATAAGCTGCACAACCACCACAGTCATCATCACCCTCACAACCCCAACGAGACTGACTATAAGGAAAACCACAAACACTCCATTGCTGCCGGTAAGACGATGCTAATCTCAGACCTCTAAATACATAAGTGGTGAACATTGTCAAACTGGTAGCTCCTGCACCACAGGTTTACAAAGCCAGAGTTCAGTACTAATATCTACAACACCCTAGTCTTAAGAGTTAGGCTCCTTCTCCACGTGAACTCTTAAGTTAACTCCTGCCGAAACTTGAACTGAAGTTGCAAACATGAACAAGGTGTGTGTGTGTGTACATGCGTGTTTGTTCCAGCATGGGTCGGAGGCATCGTCTCCATCACAGTCATCAGCCTGCTGTCCCTGGCGGGCGTGGTGCTCATTCCCCTGATGAACCGAGTGTTCTTCAAGTTCCTGCTCAGCTTCCTGGTGGCCCTGGCTGTGGGCACGCTCAGTGGAGACGCCTTCCTGCACCTCATCCCCCACGTGAGTGACGCCGGTCAACTGATGCCTGAGTCGGTGGATAAGAAGTCATAAGTGACTTGAGTGCTAAGTGTCTCATAGATCCACTGCTAAGTGTCTCATAGATCCTGATCCAGCACACCTGATTCTGTCCCTACACTGTCCCTCTAGCATGTTTTGTGGGTGTGTAGGACCATTGCTTTTAGCTCTTAAGATCTTAAGTTAAGCCGTACTTTTAGTTCAACTTACCTTTAAGTGAAGACGTACTTTAAGAAAAATTGACGTTCTTGTTCAGTGTCTCAAATCTTCAAATCATGCTGCTTATAGAATCGTTGTTGTAGTCTCTGTGATATTGCTGGAGTATCATATACATCAGGGGTGTCAAATCCTGGTCCTCAGGGGCCGCTGTCCTGGACATTTTAGATGTTTCAGATGTTTAGATCACACCTGATTCAAATGAATGGATCAAGTTCAGCAGAAGCCTGATAACGATCATTCATTTGAATCAGGTGTGCTGGATCAGGGAAACGTCTAAAACGTACAGGACAGCGGACCCTGAGGACCAGGATTTGACACCCCTGATGTACATGATACAGAGAGCTTAACATGAACATCACAATCTCACCCAAACAGTCCCAGGGAGGCCACCAGCATCATCATGATCTGAATGAGACATCTGGACACGGTTCCCATGGGGAGGAGGACGAGCTGTATGACCTGGATCCGGTGTGGAAGGGGCTGACGGCTCTCAGCGGAGTCTACATCATGTTCCTGATCGAACATTTCCTCACGTTGGGCAAGATGTACAAGGACAGGAAGAAGAAGGTCAGAGATCAACGTGGCGTTGTTTTACATCCATTATTAAAGGTTTCGATCCCGACTGATTACACCAGTTTTATTTGTACCCGTTCAAGCTTAGTGGCGGGGTGTCGTCAGTAATGGTTTTGAGCAGCCACATTTCTTTTAAGGCTAGGAAGTGTTTCGTTTCAATGTTACTTTAATCCATGTTGATCCAACAGGTTCCGAAAAAATGGGCTCCTGAAGACAAGGTGGAGGCTGAGAAACGACCTGCACTGGAGGAGAACGACCTGAAGCCAGCTGAGGGTACGTTAGTTAGACAATGTTGTCCGTGTCAACCTGGAAAGCCAGACTAGCATAGCATGTTTGTTACGCGATACCAATAATTCCATCTGTTGTCACAATCTATAGATTTCGTAGAAGTGTTGGGTACAAACGGCTTCAAAACGTCCACAGATTTGGAAACCAACGGCGCGAGCACATTCGGCGACCACAGCGACAGTGTCCACGGGGGCAGTCTGGCGGAGGAGGAGGAGGTGATGTTAGCGCCCCCTGCCGTTGTCGCCACCCCGGAGGGCTACGCCTTGGCCTCGGGCCCCTACACGGCCGAGGAATGCGAGAACAAGTGCCACTCGCACTTCCACGACACAGTGGGCCAGCCCGACAACATGCACCACCATCACCACGACTACCACCACATCCTGCACCACCACCACTCCCAGAACCACCACCCGCACAGCCACTCCCACTCGTACTCGGAGCAGCACTTCCAGCAGGCGGGCGTGGCTGCCCTGGCCTGGATGGTCATCATGGGGGACGGCTTGCACAACTTCAGCGACGGCCTGGCCATAGGTACGCTCATGTTATGTTTCCACTCTCAGAAGATGGGGGTAAGAATGCCGAGATGTCTCTGCTAGGGACTGAGAGGCTTAGAGAAACTTGTGGATGGCTGATTGAGGAGCTGTGCAAACTTTCAAGAACATGGAACCATCTAAACTGTCAGATGTTACCACCTTTAGCAAACCCAGGATAGTATTTTAGTGCAGGACTTGATGAAAGAGTGGGGTGATGAGCACAAATAGTTCCGGACATGATGAAAGAGTGAGGGGATGAGAACAAATATTGCATGACATGATGAAAGAGTAAGGTGATGAGCACAAATACAGCATATGTTTTGTGTAGGCTAATGTAGTATTGACTTTGAATAAGTTATGTTTAACAGTTCCATCCTGGAAATCATCAGTTTACCGGATATGGTTACAGTTATGGTAACTACCATTTACCTACAGCGCAAATAGGAAACATTTATAGGTACATACAAAACATTGTAAGTAAATATGCATGCTAAATGATGACATGGTGTTGATCCCCCCTGCATGTCCCTTGGGATAAAAGCATCTGCTGTGTGAATACATTATTATCTGATGCATACAGGTGCAGCATTCACTGAAGGGCTATCCAGCGGTCTAAGTACATCTGTAGCTGTGTTCTGTCATGAACTACCTCACGAGTTAGGTAAGTCTCAAAATAAATTCAAAACCTTTTGACCCTTTTACCCTCAATTTCAAGAATACTGTATTGAGTACTACCGTAATTTTTGGAAAATAAGCTGCGGCTTGTACTCTGATTTTACAGTTTTGTGCTTGTGCGGCTTATATTTTGAAGCGGCTTATAGTCCGGTTTTAGAACAAAAAAGTGGCTTTGTCTCAAGATCTATACAGACCGTGCAGCTAATTTAATGCTCAACACTTGAACGGGGGCTTATTACTTGAAAGAGGAATTATTTACTGTGTCGTCTCAGTAATCAATCGTGAGCATTGGTCCGCTCAGCGTTAGCCGGCGCAACGGTAACGTTGTTTGCTTTCAAAGTGCGTCTTATATTCCAGTGCGGTTTATACTCCGATTTACAGACACAAAGTGCTCATTCTGGGGGGGTGCGGCTTATACACGATGCGGCTTATTTTCCAAAAAATACGGTAATCAAAGTACTGTTTGGAGGTCTTGGTCCTTGTGGCTGATGTGTGTGTTTTGCAGGTGACTTTGCTGTGCTGCTAAAAGCTGGGATGACCGTGCGTCAGGCCATTCTCTACAACGTGCTGTCTGCTATGATGGCTTACCTTGGGATGATTCCAGGCATCCTCATCGGGCACTATGCTGAGAATGTGTCCATGTGGATCTTCGCCCTCACTGCAGGGCTCTTCATGTATGTGGCGTTGGTGGACATGGTAAGGCACTTGAACATGTGGCATTGGGCTGTTTTACTTTCTTCATGAACCAGGCAAGACATGGATGTGGAAAAATAAGACTGGTGGGTCGTAGCGAATCATACGAGGGCCTTTTTAGCTGGCATTTTCAGTTATGCACAGGTCTGAATATGACAAATCGATCTTTTCTCTCACGTGTTTTGGCCACGACTCAACACCACCTGTTCTGCAGATGCAGCATGTCTAGTTAAAAAAAGAATTGCTCGAAGTGAACAAGGTGTCAAGTTGTGCTTAGCTTTGCGAGGAGTTGGCCTTCAAAACCAAATGGCCTCTTCACACACTCGTGTCTTAGAATAAACAGTCACACACACATGTACACACACATGTACACTCACTGTCTGACAGTAGAAACCTGAGAATAGGGCTGTCATTAACATGTGTCCCACAGCCCAGGATAGGTGTGTTTATGTTCAACAACGGCTGACGCCTAGTGGCCATTGGCAGACATGGCCATTGACAACCCTAAGGTCTAGCAATTTCTGATAAAGAACAAACGGTTTCATATCAACAACAACAAAATTACTAGATCAATCCCCTGTCTCAGTTTCCAGCAAGTGATTTCAGTGGTCAAGTGGAGGATGAACAACCACCAACTTCATATTAAGAAAGGTTGTGCTGCTGCTTACAGGTTCCTGAGATGCTCCACAACGACGCAGGGGACCATGGCTTCAGCCACTGTGGCTTCTTCCTGCTCCAGAACGCAGGCATCCTGCTGGGCTTTGCCATAATGCTCCTCATTGCCATCTTCGAACACAAAATCCACCTGGACATCAATATATGACGTGGTTTTCAGATCTAGGAACCAGAAGCCCCTCCTGTGTAGAGGCTTTCATGTATTCTGACATTGGGCCATGACCAAGTGCATGATGTTTAAAGGGCCATGTTGAAAAGAAAAGGGGGTTCTTTGGGAACCAGACATTTTGCGCAAAAATCCTGATACTAACTGACCAAACATTGGGGGCCTGTTAGACTACTCTAAAAGTACACCGTAAAATACTCGGGCTATAGTTTATGATCTAACATGATTGTATGGGTGAAAGCCATTGCTTTTCTTCGAAGATGGTGATTAGTGCAATCACATTGGATTAAGGATATATTCTGACCCAGTATAGAGACTGGTTTCGTTAAGTGTGTTCTCACCTCACTAGAGAGGTGTTTGGTCACACAATTTGATACCATTCCAAGCAATATGATTTTCCTAAATTGTGTCTTGTAGACTTCATCTAATCAGGTTACTTTTTTAAATGTAGTATACAAGCTCTTGTAGGTTGTCATTGTTTGTTAGTCGTTACTACTGATCAAGACAAACAACCAAATGTATTACTATGTCTAAAATGGATATGTTGGGGTAAGCTTTATTTGTGGGAATCAGGATATTAGGCTAAATTATTTTTATGTTGGGGTATTGTTACACCAATGAGACAATTCAAATATAAGGCAAAATGTTTCGCCTTAATACAATTTTCAAAATCCATGCTGTTATTGGTAGCTATCAGAACATTTGTACTTTGTGTCCAGAACTTTTGCTTTTGTAAAGCAATGTGGAGTAATTTGGTACGTTATTATTCTGTACCCTCATCACTTACTTTGACCACAGTACATCTCAGCAACTGTACAGTTACCACAGATTCAAGTGCATTGCTTACCTCTGTTCTGGAAAAGGGTCCTCAGTCCAAAACACTGTGATCAGAGTTTAAAGTCTGTTACATTGTCCTTGTAGAGGACAGGCAAACTTGTAAATGTTGTAAGTCTTTGCTTTGCAAATTGTTGTATAACTTGACTTAAAAAAAAAAAAAAAGGATGAAATTTGAATGTTTCAATTACTATTATTATTATTTTTAAGCTATGCTATTGGTAACAAAGTGTAGAAAATGCAAGGAGCATGTCATTAACCAGCTGTTAAGTTATTGTGCCAATGTTTTCACACTGTGTTTAAAGAGTCTGGATTTGATTGTCTAGTTGCTTGTTTTTTTATGTTTCACATTTCTGAGAGACATACATCATGAAGGGAAATTTGTATGCTATTGACTGTAATGTACACTTAAGGTTTTTGTGTTTTACATTCCAGAGCATAATAAAACAGTTGCTTACAATTCCTTTCTCACTAGTACCCTGAGTTTTTGGTGAATCAAAGCAGTAGTAGTTTGGGAAAGAGAGAACTATTTAAATTAACAATGGTTTAGGGACTTCAAGCAAGTTCTAAATCGTATGTTGTGAAATATAAAGATTCTGAAGGGGATAATAGTGATGAGTCAAAAGTTAAGATATTTGATGTTAATGACCTTTCCCAACATGAAATGAACGGACTGCACCAACACTGTAGAAGCCTTTAAATAGTGTTTAAACCTGGTGCACAGCACAATAATGTCAACCAAATATTGCTGCACAGGCAAGAGAACACAACCAATGTTCTTTGTAAATGACCTTCAATTCAACATTATGCAGGGCTGATTTAGGGGAAAGTCTTCACATCATGTGACCTCCAGCCTCTGGTCACATGATGTGGGTGGTCATAGTAGATGGAGAGGGAGAGCAACAGATGAAGAATCTTAATTCTGCTTTAAAAGTAGCAGTTGATTAGTGGGCCTAAACATGCTTAGATTGAGACGGGTGCCCTAAGAACCCAAATGGTGCAATCTTTCCACATCCCCTGTTCTATGTTCTCTGGAAGCAATGAAACTAAAAGATACAGTGAATTAGACTGGCTTAAGGATTCACATTCTTGTATGAAACAATCTCTTGTATTGCAGTTCAGATGGATACAGGAGAAACATGAATATAAATTGGAGGACATTATCCTCCAAAACATAAAACATGCATGAAATACTACACCAAATACACCTTTATTTGTGGTATTGAGCAGACTTGTATTATTTTAGTCAAATCTCCCGCCCCCCCAAGATGTATGCAATCAATTACAATGCAATGTCTACAGTTGAAGTTGTTGGCATACACCTTGGCCAAATACATTCAACTAAGTTTTACACTATTCCTGACATTCAATCCTAGTAAAAAAAATAATCTTATTTGCATATATTTAATGTGTCATTTGTCATCACATTCTCCTAACATTCTGTGGTTGTAACGAAACTGTAGATTCCACCAAGTTCTTCAGTACTGTAACAATGAAACCGCATTTACCAGTGTCCTCTCTTCTGGTTTGTAAGTGTCATTCTTCCTCACTAATTTTCTTTCCACCTTTTCAGTTGGTTAAGTATGTCGGTCAATCGGCAGAAATGAATGGATCGACTCACTAAGCTCTTCCTTTGGTAGTTGGAGCTTTGATATTGTGATTGATAGATCCATCCTCTGTAAAAAAAAAAAAAAAATATATATATATATATATATAAAAATAGACAGTTTTCAAGTGTACATTTTTTTTGTTTGTGAACTGCCACTAGATTCAGTAAAGAGTGTGTTAATAATAATAAGCATAAACATAATAACCACCAGTGAGGCAGGCATGGGTTCTTTGTGGAAATAGGCTTGACAGTCCTCTGGATTGCAATGGACCACTGACCCAAACAGAGCAAATAACAGGCATACCAATATCACTGCAGCAATAGCAGTAGTAGGCTTCAGCCAAGGTGCAGTATGACCTGAGAAAACAATGTTGATATTACTATAACACTTGACCTGTTGTACATTAACCCATAGCACAGCATCCTGGAGTTTCATACATGTAGATCTGTTGTAAATAACTTGCTCTATGTTGTTCCTTCAACTATGTTATTTTAATGAGCACATTCTAACAGTAGAGTGGTTAGTATATAAAAAGTCATTTGTTTTGTTTTTACCAGATAACAATAATACCATCATCTTAACCGCAACATTACATAAATCTAGGACTGTGCAACAAATGTAGCAACATCTCAAGTGAAGCATGCATCTCAAATAAGTTTTCCTCAAGGGCACACTTTAGTTGTTGATCACCATCATGACATGAAAAGACTATGAAAGGCTGCTGCGATGTTGCATGCTCCCACACATCAGTGTGGTGCATTCATTAAAAAAAGCAATGGTTACTTATTGCAAGGTTTTCAGCAACCATTTGAAGTTCAATTCCATGGTCAGTGTTTGTGTGTGTGATGTTTACAACTGTAGAACCCCCACCTGTGATGGTGGCACACTGTGTGTCAGTGCTGCTGCTGCTCCTGCTGTGGGAGTCCAGGTGTGTGTGGGCCTTGACACAGTATTCCGCCCCCTCCTGTAGGGAGGTGATGTGGAGGTAGTTCTGGTCCACCGGAATGACATGTGTTTTAGTCTAGGAGAGAGAGAGTGAGGTGAATTTAATGTAGTTTCATATTAGCCTTAATATCAAGATCATTTACCATTGATAGAATCCTGGACCCAACAGTTGACCAAGAAAAGGTATATGGAATAAAGACAAACAATGGAGACAACATTTACTCAAGCAGGACATACATAACAAATTCACATATCAGTAACCACTGCTACGCTGGGCACCAACTGTAGACACGTTTTGTTAATGCAATAGTTCTTATGTAGTCTTGCGAGGCATATTTTCCACGCTGCACACCCACCACACCATCACCAAATGACGCTTGTGTTTAAGCAGGTCAGACTCACCCTGAGTTCCTCTCCTGTCTTCCACTCTGTCACTATGACTCCCCCAGTAAGTGACAGGTTTTGGAATGTCACCATTAGGGAATGTCCCATTGCTGTCACAGTCATATCAGGAACAGTCAGGACTGCTGTTGTGGGGGGCAAGATATTCTCAGTTATACTCAGTAAATCAAGCATGCTCTATAAGGTCATCAAAGTGATTGATTCAAATGACATGTTTTACATTGTGAACTGAATTGAAGTTATTGACCTCAAATGTCGGATATGAATGTTACAAGTTAAATGTGTCAAAAGCTGTAATAATTCTTAAATGATTCTTAAGTCAATAGAAAAGATAACAAGATACACTGGTTTCTGCTTTAAACAGTTGGTGTCAGTAGCTTCAAAGGGACTCATGTTCCATAATTCCTTACTGTCTCTCCGGTTAAATGGTTTGTGGAGCTCTGACCATGGTGAGACTCTGTTATTGCACTCCGCCCGTACACGGACGTTGTAGTCAGAGTCTGAGCTGAGGTCAAAGGTCAGATCACATTCATTTTGGGTTATTTTCTGGCATTCAGGCACATCTTCCCAGCTTCCATTCAAGAAACTCAGCTCAAACTCTCTAGGGGGGACAAAGCATCAACGCAAAAGTCACACTGGCCTATTTCAATTATCCCTAAAATCATGAAAACAAATCCTAAAGCCTTTTTAAAAAACCAGTGAAGCAAGTCAAGAGATAACCCGGGAGATAATAAGGGAGTTTTCTCATGAACATGCTAGAACACATTCCTGTAATGTTTAGGAAGCGACAGACTCACCCTTGAAATTGTACATTGTACATAGTTGTGCTACAGATGGACTGTGGGGGGCGCCATTTAAGCACATGCCGCATGTTTATTGACTTGATTGTGACATCCCTTGGGGAAGGCAACAGCCAGACACCTACATATGAAGAAACAGACAAACTGACTTTGAAAGATGAACAAGTAAAATATAATCAGATGGTCTGCATTTGTCTTTGGAATATGAATTATTTAAATATGTGAAAAAACACACCGTATGGTCAAATGTAGGCGGACTACCTCACTAATTATTGAATTCAGGTGTTTCAATCACACCAATCAGCTCACTGATGCATGGAATCCAACACATGGCCATGGAATTTGCACAGACGGACATTGGCAGGACAATGGTTGTACTGAAGAGCTCAGTGACATTAAACGTGAGACTGTCATAGGATGCCACGTTTGCCACAAGTCTGTTTGTGAGGTCTCTGCCTTACTAGATATGTCATAGTCAATACTATTGCATCTAGGAACAGCCTAGCCGCAAAGTGTAGACCAAACAAACTCACAGAGAAGGGCCGGCGAAGGCTGGAGCATGTAATCGCCTATCATCAGTTGCATTACTCACCACAGAGTTTGGTGGTTAGGTATCCAGTTATTTGGGGCCATAAAGTGTTTATTTATTGATCATGTAGTATCTCTAGTATCTTTAATTGTTTTCCATGAAGGGTATAGAAAGCACTTACATTTAATAAAAACGTATATGTCTGTCATAAGAACAGAAAACCTTTAAAGTGCAAATATGTTGATACCCCATGTAGTCAAAGTCAAAGTGAACTTTATTGTCAATCAGACCATGCAACAAGTAATGACACAGACACAAAATTGCATTTCCCAATACTCCAACTATATGTATATATATATATGTATATTCAAATACCTCAATAGACTTGTCATGTTTTTTTCCAAACAGTACTTACATTTTGTGAGGATGTTGAGGACCAGTAGAAGCACACTTTTTAAAAAACTTCTCCTTACCATAGCTCTACTCTATGAACCAGAAGTGCTCCTTTAACCTTCTCCTGCGCTTACTCTGTCCACGACTATCCACTAGACCATAATCCTAAACTCATCCATCAAACTCTACTTAGCTTTGTAGCATGTTCATCCCATCAACCATGATCAAATGTGTCATCTGTACCTAAACATGATCATGGTTAATTGTTAGTAGTACCGGTACTTCAAACAGCTCTTGGACCAGAAGAATACTTTATGGCTAAATGTTTAAGCTTGGCTGCGGTGCTTGAAGTGTGGCTGTTTGTCTTATGCATATTTAAAAATGTGCATATCCTATGACAAACTGGAATGACTGGATACTTCTGTCGAAATCATAGTTGAAAAGCCTGTTTGACATTCTCTACCCTCCAACACATGCACAAGCACCATACAAAATATATAGGCCAAGACTTGTCGAGCTGAAGCATGATGTTTCAGTCAGGCTTCAGCAGGGGGCAGTGAAATCTCAGATAAGCGTGCGCTTGTGCCAGGATTCCATTCTGAAAACATGAACCCCTTATTTCTCGCCATGGAAAGAAATGAGAAAAGAGAGTACATGCTTTGCTGTGAGAGTCAGGCTGCGCAAATCAGGCATGGATGAAACAAGAGAAAACTGTCATCTAGTTAAACATTGTTATAATATGTGCACTGTAAACTCATATTCTAATTTCTAAATGCTCTTATATGGGTAACATTTGTAACATTTCATCTATCTATTTCTCTTTCACAGTTGGCCCATGAAGCTGTTTCTGAGGTTACAAATGTGTACCTGAGAGAGAGGAGAAAAAGCAGACTTTGGACTCTAATGTTGATGATCAACCATTAACTAGAGCCATAAAAGCATAAAGACTCAAGCTTCATTCCCTGTCTCTCTATGGTTAATTTTTTCTTTTTACCCTGAAACCCAATGAGGAGGTGGGTGGTAGAATGGGGGATGGTCTGCAGGATCATAAATGATGAGATACTTTCTCAAAACAACTTCTCTACAATCTATATTCATGTTTCCTCTTTACCATATTGATTTAGACAGCCTTCGAATAGGATTGGTCACCCAGTCCCTGCTACTTGTCACCAACTTCCTGATAACTCACATGACTGAAGGTGGCTATGATGTAGTCATTGTTTGGTCTGTTAAACGACTCATCCAGCATCTGTCACTGCATTCAATAAATATAGCACTGTACATATTGAGAGGTACTTTTCATGCATAGTTCTCTTTATGAAGTACAAGTTCATGCTCTGTAATCTAAAGACTAAAATGAATGATACGAAATCAATATTTATACATGCATTTATACACAGATGAACTCCAAGCTCTGGAAATATTTAAAACATGCTATATCTATGACTCTGGGCCCTTACCCTGACTTGAAGGAAAAGTAATTATAGGGTTAAACCAAAACTATTGTTGAGCATTTTGAAATGTAGCATATTCTATTGTATTCAAATGTTTATGTGGACATTAGTTAATTGTCAACTACAGACAAGGTGACAGACAGACAAGATGAATATATAATTTCCTGTTCACTTTTTGTAAGAATGTACACTATCACTATACAGTAGCTATGATTTATTTACTTTCCTGTACCTTGTACGGGAAGTTGTGTGTGAATTAAACTTCCCTTTTGTTGTCTTGTGCGATACATTTCGGGGGGGAATAAATTGCAACAAACAGGAAGTGGAGGATTCAGCTGCCCTTTTCAAAACATCAGCAGAGCCACTACATAAGTTTGGGTTCTTGTTATATTTACAATGTATGATATCTAAAAATAAAAATATTTATATGGTTATTGGTTGAATTAGCTTCCATAAAATTAAATACAATACGTTATTGAACAGTGACGACAATAAAACATTCTTTGGCAGTAATATTTTCAATGCCAAATAACTAATGTGTGCAGAAACTACATCCCTGTGAAAGAACTACATATCACACCCAGCACACACACTCACCAACGCCAGAGCATGGAGCATAGATACTCTCCACTGCTACGGGAGATTCATCCTGTATGTCATAAAACCTTATCTATCTTTATGGCAATCATTACCCAATATATTTCAGTTTCAACTGTGTCTTTACCAGCGTTCTCAGTAACCTAGTTTCATGTTCTGTAATGGCTTTTGTGCTCATAGCAGAACTCAGCAATCTTTTTGTAAGTCACAAGGAAAGTGTGAAACCATTGATAAGTGGCTCAGCTAAGTTGATCTCAGATCGTTCTTACAACTCCATGGCACAATATAAGTATAGATTGGGGCAACCCCCGACCAAACAATACAATACTATTCCAAATGTTAATGGCACTTCAACTGTATAACTGTACCAATCTCATCAATAAGTGTTTATCTAACAACAATCAAGGCCTGGTTGGTTGTGACACTTGGAGACTAGTTTCATCAAACCACTAAAATGGTTTAAGGAAAATATTATTTAAAAACAATTGGTGATATAAAGGTTCTATGGTCTGTGATTTTCATGGCCAGAGCATATTAGTGACCTTTGACCTCCTCCTTTCTATTAGCATCGTCATCATCATCATCATCATCAAAACCTGGGGTAGGTTGGACACAAATGAGCAAACACAGACACTGGTATCGAGTTTGGTTTAGGTGTGGCTGGAAAGGTCTGCTGTCAATAGCATCGTCATCATAAGGGATGGAGAGGGATGGAAGAGGAGTGAAGGTGGGGAAGGGCCTACAGGGTGCGGTTTATGACCTCCCGTCGGGTGTAAAGTCCTCAAGTAACAGCCAAGGCACTGAGATATAGAAAACCCAACCATTGGGTAAACACAACTGCTCACAACGACCCCTCACAGCTGTAGGTTCAGTTCTCCAGGCTCATTTCTTCGGAGCGCTGTATTTTGGAGTGCTATATTTTGGCTCGTGTTTTCTAAATCCAAGTGATACTTTCAGCAATATTTTGGGTTAGGGTTAGAGTTAGTATACTTTTCAAATTTTGAGTGTCCTCTGCGAGTCATTTGGTCTTTTTTGTTTCTCAATTGTGTTTGGTCGTGAAACACTTGCACCATGTCGACCGCTATAGAAGCAACCGGTTTCTTGATGTGTGTAACAAGCTGGCTGATCAATGGTGCTGCGCTCGCTAATGATTACTGGAAGGTGTCCACCGTCTCTGGGAGCGTCATCATCTCTAACCGGCAATTTGAGAACCTGTGGCACGCCTGTGCTGAAAGCAGCTCTGGCATCGCTAATTGTCGTGACTTTGAATCTCTGCTAGCCTTGCCTGGTAAGAATTGGAACTTTAACCATCAAGTGGAGTTCAGATCAAGTTGTGGCTTACTGATATTTTGGGTCGGGGTGTATGGATTAAACACCTGTCGTAAGGGTCAATCAAATTGAAGCCTCACTCTGAGGCCTTAACATTTTCCATTGAATTGCTTGATAGAGTAATAGAATAGGTTCTCCAGATAATCTAATTCGTATGTTTTTTAAGATTCAATATTTTGAACTGTAAAATAGTTACTTTTATTCATATAATGGTCAGTATCTAAACTCCAAGTCAATATTGTGTCCATACATGATGATCATCAATATCTATCCATCCACAGCTACCTATGATCATAATTGTGAAAGACTTCATGTGCTTTCTTTTTAAATGTCTTTCTGTCGTCCAGGAGACCTCAGAGGTGTGGGGTTATAATCTTATCTTTAGTCATGGTCGCCATTTTGTTCCTTCTTTACGCCTTGAAAAGAAAATGGAGGGAAAATGTACATTAAGTCATTTAGCAGACGCTCTTATCCAGAGCGATTTACAGTAAGTACAGGGACATTCGCCCCGAGGCAAGTAGTGTGAAGTGCCTTGCCCAAAGACACAACGTCATTTGACATGGCTCGGAATCAAACCTAACTTTTTCTATAAATCTTTATATGAGTCTATATATGGTTTTCATTTAATAATTACATGTAGAAATTTCAAATGAGGTTACAATAGACTGTCACCATGGCCACTAACAATCTCTCTCTCTGTTTCTCTTTCTCTCTCTCTGTCTCTCTACAGGACACATTCAGGCGTGCCGTGCGCTGATGATCCTCTCCTTACTCTTGGGTCTGGGCTGCATGATCGTGTCACTTCTGGGGTTAAAGTGCATTAAGATTGGCTCGACTACTGAGCCAACCAAGGGCAAGATTGCCTTTGGCGGCGGCCTTCTGGCCATTCTTTCTGGTGAGTTCAGTCAGATTTGTTTATTGTCCACCACGTTTGTACAACGTCCCCTGCCGGAGTCTCTCAGCCACTTCATCAGTGATCTTGAGGTCGCTATACCAGCCATCTTACTGAGTTCAATTTTGACAAATAGACTCTTGCTATAGCTATACTATACATATTCATCTATCATATAATTGAATGCATATCATTGTAAAGTTATAATATTTAATACTATTCACGGTGTGTTAAATATTTTGTTGGACAAAAACAGTAGCCTTCTTGATTCCAATTAAGAATCCTGTCAAATAGAACATTTTCTTTAAAGTCTGTCTTTCTTACAGGTCTCTGTACTATGATAGCAGTTTCTTGGTACGCCGAAAGAGTGGTGGAAGATTTCAAAAATCCATTTTTCGGGGGCGTCAAGTAAGTGGATGTGGACTGAGGACCACATTTGTTTAGTGTCCACAAGTAGTGACACAAACAATATGACAGAATGCATGTACATTTCCCGTACTGTTTTTCTTGTTTGCCCAGGTTTGAGCTTGGCACTGGCCTCTTCATGGGCTGGGGAGCATCCTCTCTGGCCATTCTAGGTGGAAGCCTTCTCTGCTGTGCCTGTAAAAGGGCCTCTGCTGGAAAACCAAAAGCGTAAGAAACTTTAGTCATCTAGTACCTACCCCATAACAAATCCTACATGCCACTCTAACTAGTTTATAAAATCCTTTCTAACAATATGGTATTTGGTCCTCATACCAGTTTTTAGCATAAATTGCCTCTGTCTACCTGCTATTCTGTCTGTATCTGTCTCTCTCGCTGACTGTGGTTTTGTCTTTGTGTCGTTCAGGGGTTACTACTCACAGACCCAGAATCAGAGGATCTTTACTTCCAATACCAAATCTGAACCTGACTCATCCAAAGCTTACGTCTAAGAACACACCGCTCCTTTTTACCATGCTTTGCTACATTTACTACACATGAAGGATCATCTGCCTTGTTTTTGGTACCCCATCTTGTCTCTATAACACATTGAATTTGAGCTTTTTAGGGTTTTGAGGTTGATGAAAATGTAGGATTTTCAATCATTTTGAATAAATTTTGAAATGTGATCAGTTTGTGTGAAATTTGTGATCTTCTTAATAAACTTTTTATTGTACATACATTTTTACCTTCATCATCATTTTATGCATTTCATGATTACTGGTTTGTACTGTGTATTGTACTCTGTAGACTTAATAAATAAGGACATTTACATTGAAAATCTTGCCAAAACAAAATACAAATAAATTTGTAACTAATATACTAATGAAAATCCATATGGTAATGAATTTTTTATCAAGTGCTATTGTTACATTTAAGTTTGAGTAGATTTCTTTTGCGCTAATAGGAATTATACTGAGACAATCCTGCTGTATTTTAAGTCCCCGCAAGAATGGCCACACAGACTTGTGTGTGTGTCCATGTGTTTGGGATTGTGTGTAGGTATAATCCCCAATGTAATATATGTAATCCACCTTTGTCTCCTTGGAGACCTCATCATGCTGACAGAAAGAACAAAGGATTATGGCTTACCTACAACATCTACAGAACATCTCCCTGTCTCTATATCTATATCTATATCTCTCTCTCTCTCTCTCTCTGTCTGTCTGTCTGTCTGTCTGTCTGTCTGTTTCAGTCAACATCTATAGTACCTATGAATGATAAAAATCACTTTTTATCTGTCTGTCCATTTTACAGTAGTCATCTTGGTATTGAAGGAATTTGAGAGTGTTTTCTAGAATTAAAAAAAGAAAGAATATGTGTGTGGTCTCTATTCGTCCCCTCTTTTCCCTCTTACCTCTCTTTATCCCCGTCCCCTCTTTCTCTCTCTCACTATGTCTCTCACCCCTCTCTTTCTCCATTTAATCTGACTCTTTGCTGAGCAAGGGGAACCAACCTAAATCCTCTCAGCCAGGTATATCCAGGAAAGCTGCATGTGTTCCTGGATGTGTTTGTACACCCATCCAATTGGTGTCTACGTCTAGTGCTTTGCTTTGGGGAGGTTGAAAGTGTACATCCGGCTCACCTTTTTGGTCACTAGACATCTTGACGGACAACAGGTACAAATAGAGGCACCACCCATAACTGCTTCTCCCCGATTCTCTGATCTTCCTGCAACAGGTAGTTTGTGTGTGTCTATGTTTGATTGTTTGGTAGTTTGGTGTGTGTGTGTGTGTGTGTGTGTGCGTGTGTGTGTGTGTGTGTGTGTGTGTGTGTGTGTGTGTGTAGCTGAGTACATTGGTGTGTTTGTAGTCTGTCTTCTTTATCTGGCTTTCCACTTGCAGGCGATGGAGATGCAAATTCTTAGATTAAATATTAAAAACATTTAATGATGTATCTCTTACATGTTCCCAATTTAACAGTGAAAGATATACAGACATAACCATTTAGGTATTAAGTTGTTGAGGTACTGTTGAAAAGAGAATCTTATTCATCTCTTTGTTTGCCTCTTCATCCACTAGTTCTCAGATTCCAGTCTCTCAAGTTTGCAACCATGAGTTCAAAGAACGTAATCTTCAAGAAGATGTCCAAGGACAAATCGGTAAATTCTGGTTTTGCATATGTGTGCATGTGTGTGTGTTTATTGAAGCACCAGTAGAAAACAGACTCATTGGCATGTTAGGAATTTTGATTTCCTGGGATGTCTAATACTTGCACTTGGATACACTGCCAAGGAGACACTGAGTTAAGGGATAGATACAATCAAATTAGAAGTGTATTACGACAATGAAGTGCGTGTGTGTGAGAGAGAGAGAGAGAGAGAGAGAGAGAGAGAGAGAGAGAGAGAGAGAGAGAGAGAGAGAGAGAGAGAGAGAGAGAGAGAGAGAGAGAGAGAGAGAGAGAGAGAGAGAGAGAGAGAGAGAGAGAGAGAGTGGTTGTGTGCTTATACAGTATGTGTATACTTCATGGGTGATTATGTGTTTTCTGGACCTATCCAGGTTGGAGTTTACATGGGGAAAAGGGACTTTGTTGATCGAGTGGACTCTATAGACCCAGTGGGTGAGTCCATGATCAATTAACTAGTCATCAATTGATCTAATATATGAATGAAGTGACAAATAGTTGTATACAAATGTAATAGGTGTTGGGCAATGAAGCCAAATACAGATGTTTTCGTCAAACAGTTTTAACCTTGGAGAATGGAATGCATCAGTCCAGTGCATCTGTTGATCCTACATGTGATGTTACTTTACTACAAAGGCCTGCTGACTATCAGTTTTATTTCTAAACTCTAGATGGCGTCATTCTGGTCGACCCCGAAATCCTCCAAGGCAGAAAAGGTGAATGTCCATGCGTCATGAACTATTATGCCTCGACGTTGGCTTATTGTTTCTCTTTATGTCGACTAACCACATATCATCATAACTCCAGTAGCTTCATCTTACTAACAAACTAAACATCAATTTCAGTAAAACCTCATCATTCAGAAAGTATCGCACAAACTATGATGTGCCGTTTGACATGGACTGAACGTGTCTTTTGCATCCCCCTAGCTTTTGTCACCCTGTCCTGCATATTCCGTTACGGGCGGGACGATGCGGATGTGATGGGGATAGCCTTCCGTAGAGAGATCTACATGTCCACCCGTCAGGTTTATCCACCCTTGCAGGACAGAGAGCAAGGGGTGCACACCAAGACCCAGGGAAAACTGCTGCGTAAACTGGGAGAAAATGCTTTCCCTTTCTTCTTTGAGGTAATACCATGTATACACACACAGACTATTTGTTGGAAGATATCATGTTTCTCAAGAGAATCTGCACAGCCAACCTAACATTTCTAGTTCAAAGCAATGCACATGCACATACAGGTTTGAGTCAGTGTTCTAAGTGTTCTGGCTGTTGTATTTGTTTGTTTCAGTTTCCGGATAACCTGCCTTGCTCTGTGGGTCTCCAGCCAGGTCCTAATGATGCTGGGAAGGTATAATCTCTCACTCACTCTCTGTATATATCTCTTTTTTCTTTCTCTCTTTGTTTCTTTCTACCTATCTCTTTCTTCCCATATCTTTGTTTTCTATACAGCTGTAGTCTGTGTGCCATGTATGTACTGAACAGGAATGTACACCATTCTCTGTTGTGATTTTGGTAGTACTGTGCGGTGGAGTTTGAGGTGAGAAGTTTCAGCGCTGAGAGCCAGGTTGCCAAGGTGCGCAAAAGGTCAGCGGAGTTGTTCTTCTTTTTCCCTCTGGCTCAGCACGTCAGGATATGTAGTTGCTAAAACATAAACACAAAGATACAAACTACAATATATCATACCAATTGTATTTGTGTTAAATAAAAAAGGATAACAGACTGTTAATGCTCCTATATCCAAATCATCTGTCAAATCACTTTCTTTTTTCACTCCCCACCTGCCTCCTTCCTCCTCTTCATCTTTGTCTCCCTATTTACATTTACATTTACATTTAGTCATTTAGCAGACGCTCTTATCCAGAGCGACTTACAGTAAGTACAGGGACATTCCCCCCGAGGCAAGTAGGGTGAAGTGCCTTGCCCAAGGACACAATGTCAGTTGGCATGACCGGGAATCGAACTGGCAATCTTCGGATTACTAGCCCGCTTCCCTCACCGCTCAGCCACCTGACTCCCACTATTTCTCTCCCTCACTTTTTTCTCTCCATTTTTAAAACACCATTAATTACTCATTTGTGCCCTACTCTTCTATTCTTTCTTCTCTCTGTCAATGACATTCTCCCCCCATCTCTCCCTGCTCTGGGACCTTCCGCAGGAGCACGGTGAGTCTGGTCATCCGGAAGGTTCAGTATGCATCGGAGACGGGCGGAGACGCCCCCTTGGCCAAGACCACGCGTGACTTTGTCATGTCAGACAAGCCCCTGCACCTTGAGGCCAGTTTGGACAAGGGAGTAAGTATTCAACTCAAGTGTCCTTCAGTCAGACAAATGATTCATTGTCATTGTCTCCCAATCCGAATTGCTGCTATCCACAGAATCTCTGTGACTTCCCTGTCATCACTAACATCCCTGCTTTCCCTTGCAGACATACTATCATGGAGAGCCCATCTCTGTTAACGTCAATGTCACAAACAGCTCAAACAAGACTGTGAAGAACATTATTGTGTCAGGTTAGTTCAAAAACATATATGACATGGTGCACATACAAATCACCACACTAGCTCAGTTCCATCATTAGGGTTATGAAATGAATGCCAGTGTATAAAAGACAGAATGATGGGGAGTCACCTGAGATTAAAATTTAAAAAATGATTTGCTGTATAATGTTGACAAAAAGTTAATCAGACTGTGATGCAGAAAGCCAATCTATAGAATTATTTCTGTATTACATTTCTTTCTTGATTTTTCACCATCTCTTTCTTGGACGTTGTAGTGGATCAGGTGGCCAATGTGGTCCTATATTCCAATGACAGCTATGTTAAGGCGGTGGCCTTAGAGGAGTCTGGGTAAGCATCAGCTGAGCATTCGAGGACATGACAGAATGTTCCAGGGAAGCAACAGCTACACAAAATCTTTGGTTAAGTTCATTTAGCATTTCAGTCAGTGACATGAACCTTTGATATATAGATTAGTTGATATAGGCAAGTCAAAGGAGCCAGGTTTCAAAACAAGCAGACTCATTTACTAAGAATTGTTTTATTGCATGCAGCAACATTTTATCAGATAAAAAGTCTGAGACAGCAGGATGGTGCTGATATTATCAAGTAGAATCCCCCAAGAAAACATCTGTTTGTAAAGAAATATGTGTTCGGATTGTGAGTCATTTTACAAATGAATGCAGTCTAGTATTTTCTCATCCGTATTCTTCTATTGGGCCAGTGATTCTGTGTCTGCTGGTGCAAGCCTGCAGAAGAAGTACACTCTGGTTCCCCTGTTAAGCCACAACCGGCAGAGGAACGGCGTCGCTCTTGATGGGAAGCTGAAGCATGAAGACACAAATCTGGCTTCAACAACCATGTGAGTTTTGACGAAGGCGTCTTTGTAACAGCATAGTATCGTTTCATTGAGCTAGTTGCACATCATAGAGTTTTGTCATCTGTGAAGTCCCTTTCACTGATAGCGATTGAAGTCATTTTTCCTACCTGTCTGCCAATTGTATGTCAATCATCCACTTATCTGTGAGTGTAATCATCCATTTATCCATCCATCCATCCCATGCATAATGACATATTTTTTCCATCTTCTTTACTCTCAAAGGATTAAAGAAGGTGTACTGAAAGAGGTTATGGGGATCTTGGTGTCGTACCGAGTCATGGTCAAGCTCATCATTGGCGGGTCAGTATTTTGTGCTTGTGTGTTATTTTGTATGAGTGCGTGTTTTTTCATGCTTCTGACAGAAGACAAGTTCAGGTTCAGGTTACCTTATTTGTACCCATAGGTAGATTTGGTCATTTGGTTTGCAATACGAGTCATACTGACACAATAAAACAGACAGACACAGAACCAGTAAAAGTCCTCAAGGTACTAATCATCACTAAAGCACAACAAATAAAAAAGTTAAATAAACAAAATACAACTTTGCTTCTGTATAATCTGTGCAATGTTACAACATCTTGAGTGATGGCTCCAGGAGCATTTTTATACGTTTTTTCTGTACTTGACTTGACGACTAAAGAGATTTCTTGTCTGTTTAACTCCAAACTGTATTTTTACTTTTACGAAGGATGATGGGCTCAAGGTAAGAAAACTACAGTGTGCATCATCATGATTATAAATGCGCTGCAAACTGAATTTTGTTTAATTTTCATGTTTTGTTTACATAACTTTACGTTTGATTTCAGTGAGGTGGGGGTTGAGATACCCTTCCAACTAATGCATCCTAAGCCTGATCTAGGTGTGTTTTGTTCTAAATCTATATGTGTGTGTGTGTTTGTGGGTGTGTTATTAGAAAATATAATCATAAAAATAACACAATACATAAAAATTATATTTCCCTTTATTCCTGTGTTTTTGCATTTGCCTCATGAAGTGACAGAAAGGTAAGACCACTTTGGATCCACTACTTT